>NW_028301618.1:6907500-7212265 GCF_987345545.1 Pholcus phalangioides | reverse complement strand
AACATCACAATAGATCGGCAGAACTTCAAGTCAGGGCCGTAACTAGGATTTTTGCTGCCCCCACAACATTAAAATTCGATAATTTCGTAATAGTGTTCTTCGTTCCCAGTTAATACTGCCGACCCTTAAATTTTTTCCCCCCGGAGCAGTTGTCCTCCACCCCCCCCCCCGCCCCCCTCTAGTTTTACGGCCCTGCTTCAAGTTCTTTCTTTTTAAAGCGTTGTAGTTTAAAAGTTCCGTTTTTTACGGCCCAGTGCGATCGCGCCCTTCGCACCTGCCGAGGTCCGGCCCTGGCTAGGATTTCTTTGCATATTTTTTACGATTTTTGCATATTTCGCTATTTTTACCTGATACATCATTTTTTCATGCTTTTCAGTAATTTCTGTGCATTTTTCACGATATTCAGAATTTCAGGGCATTTTTCACGATATATTCAGAATTTCTGGGCATTTTCCATGATATTCAGAATTTCTGGGCATTTTTCCATCATATTCAGAATTTCAGGGCAGTTTTCACGATATAATCCGAATTTCAGGGAATGTTTCCATGATATTCAGAATTTCAGGGCATTTTTCACGATATTCAGAATTTCCGGGCATTTTTCACGATATTCAGAGTTTCTGGGCATTTTTCCATGATATTCAGAATTTCAGGGCATTTTTCACGATATTCAGAGTTTCCGGGGCATTTTCCATGATATTCAGAATTTCTGGGCATTTTCCATGATATTCAGAATTTCAGGGCATTTTCCATGATATTCAGAATTTCTGGGCATTTTCCCATCATATTCAGAATTTCAGGGCAGTTTTCACGATATAATCCGAATTTCAGGGAATGTTTCCATGATATTCAGAATTTCAGGGCATTTTCCATGATATTCAGAATTTCTGGGCATTTTCCATGATATTCAGAATTTCTGGGCATTTTTCCATGATATTCAGAATTTCAGGGCATTTTTCACGATATTCAGAGTTTCCGGGGCATTTTCCATGATATTCAGAATTTCTGGGCATTTTCCATGATATTCAGAATTTCAGGGCATTTTTCACGATATTCAGAGTTTCCGGGGCATTTTCCACGATATTCAGAATTTCTGGGCATTTTCCATGATATTCAGAATTTCTGGGCATTTTTCACGATATAATCAGAATTTCAGGGCATTTTTCACGATATTCAGAGTTTCCGGTGCATTTTTCACGATATTCAGAATTTAAGGACATTTACATTAACTCAGACGTATGTCTAAGTAGTTCCAGTTAGTAGTGTCACTATACACCAGGTGAAAAAGTGGCGCTTTTCTGAGTAGTGTCACTTCAATTATACTGACACCACTCCGATCTATGTAGCGCCCGTTGTAGTGGACATATTTCAGTGAAACTTGGTATATCCGTTATTTGGACCATGGGGGAAAAGATAAGTGCGATAAAAACGCCACCTCTCCACCTGGTGATCAAAAATGTAATTTTTTTTTTATTGAACTACGCTACAACGATGCAATTACTCAATCATTACACTTCACTCATAGTTAGAAAAACTGATGGCAGATGGCGGCACTACACCTATAACAAACATTACACCGGAACAAACTTCCCTTCAGGTTCACAACGCGTACACGCACGTTCCAACATTCGTTCCGCAGAGGAATATGGACGACTTGGACGTTTAGTAGTAGAAGTAGTTTCTGCAACTGAAGTATTTGTTGCACTAGCACTATAAAAATGTCCAACATCACTTGAGGCAGCGAAAATTATTAAGCCGTTTACAGTTTTGGAACATTCCAGGCGGGAGGGGGGGTTTCCAAGGGAAATAACAATGATGTCAAAACCAGAGGTCGTGCCCTACCTTCCCAACCAACACACCTACAGATAAAAATGATATGTTTTTTCATGTCCTGTGTAGATAACAAGGAGATAAGATACAACACACGTGGTCTTATCTGTGGGGAAGTGCTGACATGCCCCCGTCTATAATGAATAGGGTAAAGAGATTTTAAAAAAAAATGCCATTGTTTCTGTTCACTTTATGTCAATTCTAAAAGAAAGGCAAACATGATTTTTCCGAGAATTCCGTTTGTTATAGCGAATGAGTTCTGGTGTCGATTCATAAATAACTTGCTGTAAGCGAAGTTTTTGTATCTTTAACATTAGCGCTTTGACAATCTCTTGCGAATTAGTGGCCGTTCAAGTATTGCGTAAGCAAATTTTTAGCCATTTTTGACCCCCCCCCCCTTGTCAGCTAAAGTCAGCAAAACGCTGACCCCCTCCCTCCCCCCCACCTTGTCAGCGAAATTTCCTCATCAGTTCTGCCCCTCTGAATCCTAACTCATATTTTCATAAATGGTGGTTGATGACGTAAGCATTATACAAACCTCCCCTCCCCCCTTGTGATCAAAAGTCAGCAAATCGGAAGCCCCCTTTCCCCCCCCCCCCATGGATGATTCAGCTCGATTCTAAAGATTCAGCTCGATTTTCATGGGGTTCCTCGCTTACCCACCTCCTCGTCATTCAAGGTTCTTTTCTTAAATACCTACCTCGGCATTCAAGAGCCTTTCTTAAGGTTCGGCTTGATTTGAAAAGGTTTCTTTCTCATTACCAATTTCGACATCATCATGGGGGAAGAGAGACTCGTACCCCCTGTATCTACCTATGCTGGACATTTAAAGGGTTAAGTCATCGCGAGTTCATCTCTTAAAAAAATTAAGCTCGACATTCGACTCCCTGAATAGAGATCTCGATATTTAGAGAGTTTCTGAAGGTTCAGTTCGATTTTCAAAGGGATTCTGAATAATCATATCGGCATTTAACAGGTTTGGAAATCTTGACATTGAAAGGGTTCAGTTTCTGTTTGATCACAACTTTTTGTTGATGTGGAACTTCTTTAGCCAGGGGAAGTGGGTTTTTGTGAGGGAAAGGAAATTCATCACAAAAAGTGAAACGCTTTCTTTTCCCTCAAAAACCCGTTTCCTTAGAGTAACTGATTGTGTGATGAAGTTCCGGAGAAGCAGATGGGTTGTGGTGGCCGGGTAAGAAAATAAATAATAATAATAAAGTTGGGGTGGGGGGTCGTTTGGATTGTTTGTGTCGGACAAAGATAGTTTATTACCTTTCCCCTACCCTCCTCGTCACGCCGCAACCCCTGGTCACGCTAGAGTACATCACGCAAGTTTAGTGACGTCACACTGCCAGCTCTTAACTGGCTGCGCTATCATACAATACATTTTGGATTTTATAGGGGCGACTGTTGAAATTCACTTTCGGACACTACGGGGGTACGCGAACCATTAACCGGCAGCTTAAAAGATCCGCAGTGAATTGGCCTTCACTAAAGGGTGTCCGCGACATGAACATGTTGGGAAACACTGATTTAAAGGGTTTCTTCGTAATCATCTCGTCATTTAAGAGGTTTCTGTATAAAGAAACTAGAGACATTCAAGGGATTTCCAACGACTCAGTTCGACTTTCAAGCATGGGTGAAGACTATGTGATTGTAGGGAGGAGAAGGGCGATGCCCTCTATAGCGCCAATGATGAAGCCGGTATATGCATGTAGGCCTATATGAACTGGCATCATCATCATCATGCCCTTCCCCCAGACTTTCATGTCTATCTCTGAATACGCATTCATTCATTAAAAGGTCTAGATTGACTTTTAAAGGAGTGTCTAAAAACTCACCTTGACTTTCAGGGAATCCTTTTAGGTCCATATTGACTTTCAATTTCAAGGAGGCTTCCACAAGACTCGGCTCGATTTTTAATAAATGTTTCTAAAGTTTCAGCTCGACACTTGAGTGGGGTTCTTCTCCATACCAAATTTCAACTTTCAAGGGGGTTTTCTGGAAATTCAGCTCGACTTTCAATGGGTTTTGTCATGATCGCATTCTTCCCCCCCCCCCCCAACATATTCAGAAACCCCATTTATACATGTATACATCAAGAAACAACACACTTTTTGTTCTTTCCCTGGCTTAGGAATTGTTACGACGAACTCTTGTTTTTATATCAGAAATACGTACATGAGTCGCAACGCAATCACATTTCTCTCAACACTCTAAAGCCGGGTTTTCCTAGGAGCAGGTTTCCTGTGCCGCGTGCAACGTGAATCCCCCAGCGCGACACGCCGTCCACTCACCAATAAGAAAATCAGTACGACTGTTTTCCTACAGAGCGCAACGCGGCTCACGACAGCGCTTTACGTCGGGCGTGATTGGCGGACTGCTTCTGGAGGAGTCAAAGGCGTCGTGCGCTGCGCGTTTTGCCGATGTTCTCTTCACTCTCTTGCGTGTTTTCTTTTCTTTCCCTTCAAACCGGAGCATGCAGGCGACACAGAGTAGCTGATGCCAACTTCACATATACTATAATATAACCGTCCTGATCTGATGCGCCACGCTAGGAAAACACAAACGCGTAGCGTGATTATGTAACGCGTTTCTGCCGGCGTAAAATGGTATAATTCGGTTCACGCGGCTCCAAAAAAAAACCTACTCCTAGGAAAAAGCGGCTTTACAGACAAAGGAACATCACGCCGCTGTACACGTGCCTGTTAGAACCAATGAAAAACGTTGTTGGTTGTCAGGCGATCGTACTCAACCAATGGGAGGAGTTTTCAACCGATGTAGAGTTAGTTAGCACTGGCTGTGCTTTTTGGCAGAGAGGGGAATAGGGCCGCTTAGGGAGAAAGTCGCGTAAAACGCTACTGAGAGGTGAGTGACCATCTTTTGTTCTTTTGTTTCTGTTCATTAACTGTGAGAGTAGCCAAATGGTTGATTTATCGTATTCAGTGGCGTGATGTGATAATCTTAAGAAGTAAACATGGAATAAAATAGGTGTTTAGGAAAATGCGGCGTATTCACCGACAGCGTTTAAATTACATTTGCAGGTTACAAGATCAGCGGTCGACACGGATTGGTTGAAATCCTCAATTTAACCAATCCATTTCGATCTTCAATCCTTTCACCTGCGATTGTGGTTTCAAACTGTGGGTGGTGAATACGGCCGTGTTAGAATGTTATTTACTCGTATTTCTAGTTGATTGCAATGCCTAGTAAGTTTATATATATTTTCTGTTCGGGAATTCAGTCACGCGACACTTTTTTTCAAGATTCGGCTTGATTTTCAAAGGAAAATACACAATTTCAAAGGAAAATCAATACCCGTCTCTACTTTCGGGTACTTTCCCTTTTTTTTAGGATTCTTTTTGCTTTTCGTGGGGGGGGCTCCTTCACCTCGAGATCCATATCGACTTTCAAGCGGTTTCCAAAGACTCAGCTCGATTCCCAAGAGATTCGGCACTACTTTCTATATACACTCTAGGAGTTTCCATATCGTGCACAACTCAAAGATTATTAGAATTTATTTTTGAAATACCTCCGAATTATGAAAGGCTCAACATCTCATAAATTTCGATGCTAGAGGAGATTAATGACATCAAAAATATTTTTCAGTGGCAAAAATTGAGATATAAATTAAATTTGGGGGAAAAAAATAGGGGAGAAACGTTTCAGACGTCTGACCTGTCAACCCCCACCACCACCACGAACCCCTGGTTCTTACTTATCCCACAAAAATATCGAATCTTTCCGCTCGAAAGAATCGATCGCAACGATCGATTTCGCGCTAACGTATGAATCAGTGATTAATTCTTGCAAGGCGGCGACATGATTAAACGCCATCCAACAAAGAAGACAAATCCCTTCTTCTTTGGAAAAATACTTAATTCGATCAGAAGGGAAAGAAAAAAAAAAAGAAGTCTTGAAAACTATCTATCTAACTTTGACGTTTCTTCCCGCGTATAATTCGTTTGTTTTTCTTCTTTCTTTTCAACGATTACTTGGAAATTCCTTCTGTTTTGCTTCGCCGCCATCTATTTTCCATCAGATTTCCGAAAATGATGTTTTTTGTACAGTTCTATCAGAGGGGAGATCTTTGTTTCGAGCGTTGTTTCGAACTTCTCAGGTTAGAATCACCGTTGCAGCCTGACGGCCCTATCACGACGCGATTCGACGGTAAAAAAAACTCGTTGAAACGGATCCCCGGAAGCTGATTCGATGCGAGAGAGTGGATGAAATACAAACTGGAATCCGATTGGCTCCATCGATGTGACGTGAGTCAGATGTCATTATGAATGCATTAATGGATTCAGATTCAGAGTTCCTATAAACGAATGAATTGAGGCAAATGATTGTCTGACGCCAGAATGACGACATTTCATCGATATCGATTATACGTACATCAATCACCAAATGACTGGCTAACGTAGACGATCATCTTACCACCACGCCACTCGGGCTCGTGACGTCCGTCGCTGAAGAAGGTCATCTCACCAATAGCCACTGGATATAGCAGGCCGACGCATGCGCCATCTTTACCCTTTTTTTGTAGTATATCCAAGGCTATTGGTGAGATGACCTTCTTCAGTCACGTAACGAGCTTCGCGAATTGGTTAAATCAATCAACATTATAATGTCAGACATCGGAATAAACAATATGTTGCCTTGTTTAAAATCGGGATATCGATGTGAGACCTAACATCGGTGATATATGTCAAATCGATGCATCGCCAACAATCTTAGTGGCCAAGCATAGCAAAACCCTTCCCTGATCTCATGTCACAGTTGAAAATTCTTCACCAAATATGTCTCCAAAAAATTGAAAAACCACCATCTACTTGGAACCAAAAAAATGTATTTCAGGGGATACCCCCCATTAGATCATTCATTATCAATTATTGTAAATTGATTATTATTATTTTCCAGTTATAAGATAGTGCTTTGCGCCAATTGGCTCGAAAGCTTGACGTCACGAATTTCGAAGTAACGAAATAATAACAGTTAGGATATTTGCACTCAAAGAGCACTTTAGAATAGGCCCGGGGTGCGATACCGAAACGGCTTTGACTGCTACCGTTCTAAAACGATTCATATCACGCACATTCTCGCGAGTTCTCGTCTTTTATCTCTTCCTCTCTCTCTACCCTCCAGCGGCTCCTTCTTCGCGCTAATCTCCGTTACGTGACACGCATCTCTGAACATTGAGAGGCCCCTTTTTTCTCACTTTCGTTATACCATCAAGGGGGTAACGGCTCGGCTATTAGGTGAGATAAGAGGAGGAGGTGGGGTCCTCCCTCATCCCCCACAAAAACCCACCGTTCTTATTTACTTACCATCTCTTTCCATGTGTTTCCCCATTGGCTGTTGGAGCGTTTCTTCTCCTTTGCGGTTTGCCCTGCTCAACCGGCATACTCTTGGAAGGAATGTTGGGGCGAGGGAAGATCCCCCCCCCCCAACCCCCACTCTGTGTATTTAATTGGCCGTTAGGTTTCAAGTTCTTATCTATGAACGAGGTTTTTTTACCTTCGCCCTTTTATTCTCCCCCCCCCCCAATGCCGATAGTGGGGGGGGGGGGGGTCGAGGGGCAAGAGTGTTTTGAATATAAAGTAGGCTCGAGCTAACTGTTATTGGCCTTCTGCTTTTCTTTGTTCCTAAACCGGTTTTTTATACTTGTTAGTGTCAAGGCCCTCTAAAAATAAATATGGCCGATCTGTGTGTATTACGGGGCCGTCGTTTGTTATATCCTGTTTTTGGGCGGAGGAAGTAAATAGTGGTTTTTCGTATCATTAGCCAATGATAAGATTAGGATTTGTTTGACTCCTATTGGTCGGATTTGGTTGCATTTTGCATTCGTTGCATTGGGTTGGTTGGTCAGTTGTATCAAAGATGACCTGTTTTGAGTTTGAGTTGGAGATGAGGCACCCACGATCTCAAACCTAATTTTATAAAAATAAACTATGCGATACATTTGCAGATCCTTAAGCGATCCGTGGCATACTTCAAAATCACTTTTGGCATCACACGTGGCATATTTGCCGATCACTTTTGACCCACGGCATATTTAAAGATTCGTGGCAAATACTGTAACATTTCTATAACACGCTGCATATTAGGCTACACATCACTTTTGACCAGCGGCATATTTGCAACACTTTCGATCCGTGGCATATTTAAAGATCGCTAACGGCCGTATTCACCGAAGATGAGTTTTGGAAATAGAAACGAATTGGTTAAATTCGGCAATTTTCAACTAATCCGAGTCGATCGCCAATCCTTTAACCTTTGACTCACTGTAGGTGTAGATTGTAGTGCGATTGTAGTTAAACTCTGTCTGCGTTTACGGGATGAGGTTCTCCCGATTCTGACCGACATACATGCATTTTCACTATACACATACACTCTTGTCTTTTTTTCTTCTCATGTCCCCCCCCCCCAAGGGGCCCGCTCTGAGGGCAGCAAGTGTCCGCAAACAGATAGGTACTGCCAGAAATTTTCCCTTCAGTTCAGGGATGAGGTTCGTGTTTTGATCGGTCGCATCATTTTTTGCTCTGTCATCGTTAGTAGTATAAAAGTGTCTACCGAGTACACAGCGATTCTCCGAGACTCTACGGTGTTCTGGGTGCTTCGTCTCCTTGCGTTGCCTGCGATTTTTTGTTCGCGTCATGATACCTCCTCGGAAATTCGCTGGATTCAATACCATTGATCTCAAGTGCTTATGTGTTGTGCTCGACCAGTGATTTTTCCTCTCCTCAGTGATACGCCTGCCCTATTTTTCAGGAATCATAGCAAAATTCAAGTTCTGTACTTAGTAATCAAAAATTCAGAAAAATTATTGAAAGGTTTTCTATATCTCTTTGGGTCGAAAAGTGTTTGTTTAATTTTTTTTTGTGTAAAAAAAAAAAAAAAAAAAAAAAAAAAAATGTCAATATTGACAAAAAAAAAAAAAAAATTCAGCAAATAATTACAGTTTTGATTACAATTATCACATCAACTGACAATAGCTCATCTAATTGATGCCTCTTATAGTTATGGCCTGGAACGCTAACAGCCTTAGAGGCTCCAAACATTTGTTTGCACAAGCGCTTTTTTTGATTATCAAGTTGACTTAGCTCTCATTAATGAAACTTGGTTCACGCCAAGTGCAGTTTTCAATGTGAACGGGTATCAATGTCTACGTCTGGATAGGGTACATAATAGAGGGGGTGGGGTATGTATGTTCATTAAGAACTGTATTCCTTTTCAACAAATTGTTCTTTCACATTCTAATGATCTAGAAGTTGTAGCAGTAACAATTCAATAAACATAATATTCTTGAACTTGTGCAATTTACAAACCGCCAAACAATTTCTTGGATATAAACTTATTAAAAGCAATCTTCAGCACTAAATCACCTGTTCTTGTCGCAGGGTGACTGAAATTGTAAGTCATCTCTATTTTTGTCTAAATCAACTAACAGGAATGGCAAAGTTCTGTAAAAGATAGTGTGGATAGAATTTGGTCTGGCTAAAAACTATTTATACGATATCCAGATGCACACAAAAGCAATATTAGATTCCCCACACAATCCCATTGTTTTTCAACATTGATTTTTTTAATATCCAGAAAAATACTTATGGTCGATAATATTGACTGGGAAGCATACACTGATATACTTTCATCATCGTCACTGACTATCACAGAAAGTCCTGGCAGTGATGAAATTGATCAAGCAGTCAATAATCCGACTCATCTTATCAAAAACACAACTGAAGTCTCTTCTACAGAACAAAATAAAAACTTGAAATCGCTGTGGGGTCTTCCCAAAGATATAATGGACGAAATACGACACAAAAACAGAGTTGGGAAAAACTGCCAGAGATGTAGAGGTGCATTGGACAGAATTGTTTTAAAATAGGGGCTCCAGAAGGAGACATAAAAAAAGAAGTAGCAGCACATATCAATGACCGTCTCTCTCACTTTGTGGGAAATGCCACTGCAGAGAACGGTAATTTATAGAGGGCTTGGAGGATAAACAAATTAAAGAAAGCTGATAACACTATTGTGTACACTGATCAAGAAATTGCAGAAGTTTATGCTGATGCTTACGAAAGACAATTTACCACAAATAGGAATCAACTCAACACTACTAAATTGCGACTTCAAAGGAAAGTTGCACAATTATGACACCAATAAAATTTATTAGTGTCATAATTGATAATTCAATTATTTAATAATTCCATGAACCATATGGAAATTACCGCGAATGATGAAGTCCGTTCCATTACCAACAAACTGGACTTACCGCAAAAAAAAACACCTGGTGCTGATGATATTAGTAAATCATAAATCGACATTAAAATCATGGGATGGGTAAATTCATGGAGTTAAAAGTGTCTTACCCGTATCGACCGACATCATGTCGGAGCCTATAAAGTTTTAAAAGGATTTGGACCATTCTTTCTAGGCCAAAACGTATGTATAGAAAAACTATTAAGCAGCAGCATTTGTAGATATCAACAAGGCTTTTGATTCGATCGTCCGCAAATTGTTGCGTAGTTACATTTTGGTATTTTTCTTCAGGTCCAAATAAGAAACGACACAATATCGCTTATAAGAATCAGTCAAGTATCGAATTTAGGTATAAAATAAACCGTAACATTTTCATGGATGATAATCCACATGATTCTCCGACGGCCACGTGAAAACTGAATAGTTTCTTCAATGGCCGTGTGAAAATTGAATTATTACTTCGACGGTCATGTGGAAGCTGAATAGTTTCTTTGGCAGCCATGTGAAAAAAAAAAAATCATCGACAACTCGAAATTCTAAGTAAAAGCTGAATAATTTCTTCGAAACGACCAGGGGAAAAATCTGAATAATTTCTTCGATGGTCATTTGGAAGCGGAGCAATTTTCTTAATGGGCACGTGAAGATGAGTTGTTACTGCGGCGGCCATGTGAAAGCTGAACAATCACTTTGATGCCACGTGGAAGCCAAATAACTCCATCGCGTCATAATTTATTTTTCGCGCCTTTGTAAAAGCTGAATGATTTCTTTGATAGTGTGGTGAAACCTGAACGACTTCCAGAGTTAGCTTAATTTCTTCGACGACGTAAAATCTGTATGTATTTTGTCCGTCAAAAATCTGAATAATTCCTCCATTGGTCATGTAAAAGCTGAATAGTTTTTTCAATATTCACGTAAAATCTGAAAATCTTCCACGCCCATAAAAGTCCGAATAATTTCTTCGACGGCCATTTGAAAGCTAAAGAAATGTTTCAATGGTCATGTAAAAGCTGAACAATTCCTTCAATGGTCATGTAAAAGCTGAATAATTTCTTCAATATCCACGTAAAATCTGAAAATCTTCCACGCCCATAAAAGTCTGAATAATTTCTTCGACGGCCATTTGAAAGCTAAAGAAATGTTTCAATGGTCACGTGAAAGCTGAACAATTCCTTCAATGGTCACGTGAAAGCTGAACAATTCCTTCAATGGTCACGTGAAAGCTGAACAATTCCTTCAATGGTCACGTGAAAGCTGAACAATTCCTTCAATGGTCATGTAAAAGCTGAATAATTTCTTCAATATCCAGTAAAATCTGAAAATCTTCCACGCCCATAAAAGTCCGAATAATTTCTTCGACGGCCATTTGAAAGCTAAAGAAATGTTTCAATGGTCACGTGAAAGCTGAACAATTTCTTCAATGGTCATGTAAAAGCAGAATAACTTCTTCAATAAATACGGAAAATCTGGATGTTTTTCTTCCACGCCCATAAAAGTCTGAATAATTCCTTCAATGGTCATGTGAAAGCTGAATAATTCCTTCAATGGTCATGTGAAAGCTGGATAATTTCTTCAACGGTCATGTGAAAGCTGGATAATTTCTTCAACGGCCGTGTGAAACGAGAAGTAAATTTCCTCATGGCCAGAATATCAGTGAAATCAATGATGAAATCAATTTTATCAGTTGAAATTGCTTTGCGGGACAGGTAAGATTTCCGAACGGGCCTCATTGTCCCGGATGGCCAGATTTTTTCGCCACCTTGTCACATCATTCAAAAAATCAGCCATAACTTCAAATTTTGAACATTACAGAGGGAAGGTATATTGGTTACGGCTGATCGATCATTCGGGGACATAGTTACAAAAATGGTTCTATTACGCGTATGACCGGGAGAAAATATAGAACTTTCTTGAACGAGCGGTTGCTCTCTTCCCCCAATCCAGCAATAGGGTTCGGGAGTGACTGAAGGGAACTGGATAAAGCAGGGAAGGTTTATCCCATTCTATATGTCCCGGAACAGCATCCAAAAGAGTAAAAGTAAGACGTTAACGCTGTAGTTTTTTTTTTTTTTTTGCTTTCTTACGGAGAAATGAATTGCCATCGTAAAAAAACGCAACCGTCCTGGAACGATAGAATATCATCCCGTTTTTTTCCCACTCCTTAATAAACGGCACTGACTCATCATTCAGGATCTCTTCGCTCTTGTTCACCCCCACTCCCCTGTTCCGGGGGAAAAAAATTTTCGCCATCGTCCACTTCGTCCGCTAATCCCGGAGACTCCAGGACAGATTTTTAAGCCCAGGGACTATTTTTATGGCCTCGCGATAGGTATCTTCTTCCCGAGGAAAATCCAGGCCCATCATTCACACGTCGTCAGGATCGTTCTTTCTTTCTGTTTGTGTGAAGGGAAAAAGTCCCTTCCCCCGGCCTCTTATCCAGGACAAGTATCAGTCTCTCTTGTCCAGAAGGAGAGAGAGAGAGATGGAAGCAGGAGAAAAGGTAAAACATCGATCTCTTTCTCCAGAAAACCGGAACGGATGACTTTGGTTTAGGAAAGAAAAAATATACTCGTGTAAGTATAAGGGGGAAGAAGGGAAGAATTGTAGGAGTTGAATCCAGGACAAACCGAATTTTTTTTTTTTTGGTGGAGAAAAAAAGGTGATATCTCTACGTGAAGGTGAATGCGAAGAATTTTTTTTTTTACTTTTTTCTATATATATATATATAGTAGGGTTTCAATATTTCTCCTGATCCAGAATAATATTATGAATACAGTATCTGAAATAATCCCCCCCCTTCCCTGTCGAAACATCAAACGTGAAAGCCTTTGTCCTGGACAGAAGTATTAATATGCTTGAAATGATAAGCAAACGAGTATTTAGCTTAGATCCAGGACTATAAATGAAATAGTTGCATCAACTGTATTTGTTTTTGATATTTTGTGAACATTTTTGATCCAGGACAATGTTATGAATACAGGATAAGGAATCATCCCCCCTCCCCTCTCCGGAGGCATCGAATATCAAAGAATTTGTTTGGGACAAAAATATTCAGGTGTCTGAAATCATAAGCACAAGAATAAGCTTCTGGTCTAGATCCAGGACCGAATGAATAAGTTGCCTCACAACTATTTGTTTTTGAGAACATTTCTGGTTCAGGACAATTATACGAATATAGTATGAGAAATAATTTTCCCCCACTCGGGAGGCATCGAATATCAAAGCTTTTGTCCCGGATAAAATATTCATATTTTTGAAATGATACGCAAACGAACGACGTTTTTTAAGTAGATCCATGACCAAATTAATTGATTACCTAAACTATTTGCTTTTTATGTTTGGTGAACATTTCTGATCCAGGACAATAGTATAGTATACTACAGTACTAGTATAGCGTTAGGAAAAATCTTGTTCCGCAGAGCTAACATTTTCTCTTTTACTGAGGTTGGATAACCAGCTTTGGTCCAGGACAAATCGCGAGGTTTTTTTTACATTCAAGAAGTACAAAAAAAACAGACAATTGATAATTTTTTGCACACGAGAGCTACAAACGACAAAAAGATAATAGGCTGGTGATCCAGGACAATAGCTATAGAAAAATTCGTATTTAGCTGAATTTACTTATTTTTTTGAAGTGAAATAGAGCCAGTTTTGATCCAGGACAAATCAAAATTTTCTTAAATTTCGAAAATTCATAGAAATGGATTCTGGTACAAACCAATACATTTGATAGGAGGAATGTTTTTTTTCCGGGACCGATATATTTTCAGATTACGAAATTGGAAATCAAGAAGTCCAATCCCGGCATATATCCTGTATCTGAATTGGTTCGCCTCGGATCCAGAGTGTTTCATCATTCAAGTCATGCATGAGAAATAGCTTTTGTCCTGGATTTTTGTAATGGAAATCACAAAAAGTGTCAAAATTCTGTCAAATTTTTTGTCCTGGAAGAGAGGATTCATAGTTGAAAACCGAAACAGCAATAATGAGTAGTTATTATTGTAAATAGTAAATAGTTCTCAATGTGTGTGTGCGGGTGGATTATTATTGCCGGAGATTAAATGTATGATGATCCAGGACAAAGTTGTAAAATTTCAACTTCTGATTTTAGAGAATTGGACGAGAAAATCTGGACCGAAAACCATCCATAATTCAATGTACTGGAACAGCCATAATCGTTCAAATTCGAAGACGAAAACCCATCTCGTATGTGTCGTCCTGGAAAACTTGTTCATCATTCTAAAATTGGGTTTAGAATCACAAAAAGTAAGACAAAATATCAAAAATATCCAGTTTTTCCCTTGGAGATACATAATTAAAGATCTCAATTTCTCGGACAAACCGGATTCCCATGGTACACACAAATCCAGGACATATCTCAAACACGTGCCCCATTACTGTGTATTCGTAAATATTCTCTCCCTGAATCCAAGGTTCGATATCGATTGAAACGGTAGAACGGGAGGGGGGGGGGCTCCGTAAGAAAAGCTCCCCCACCAACACTATTATTTTGCTTTCTCCAGGACATTGTTACAATCATTATTATTATTCAAACGAAGGCGAAGAGGGAGAAAAAGATCTCACTTCAACGATAACGAACTCCGGAATTGATTTTTTTTTTTTTGTCCCGGAGTTTTTCCTGCTTTTTATCTCCATATCTTATCTTCTCGGGCTCTTGTCCCGGATAAAGTTCGGGTGTGTGAGGGGGGGGGGGGATATCCATGATGAGGATACAAGGGAAAAAAAAGAGATCATCATCTCACTCCCGTTTCTCTAGTTACTTTATTATGTGTTTCTCCTTTTTTTTGTCCGGAAATTTTTCTTTCAACGGATCGTCCGGGAATGTGGAGAAAGATCGGGGTTTTTTTTTGTTTTTGTTTCTTTGTTTTGTCCTGGAAAGGAAGAGGTGGGCTTTGTTGTCTCGCTGCCACTTGTTCGTTGGAGTGGTTTTGCAATCACTCTCTTCCCCTCTCCACACATCACTCTCGTATATTGATGTTTACACGCGCTGATAGGTTTTTTTTTGTCCTGGATTGAACGTGAAAGGGGAGGATGAAATTCTATACATGGGCGATATCATAATTAGAAAGCGCATGCGCGTAGCAATACTTCAGCCGTACGATCTTGTATTTCCTATTGAAGGTTGGATCTGCGCTACTCGTGAACGCTGGTGTGGGGGGGGTCTGGTCTGGTTTTTCCTCTTGCGTGCGAAAGTTCCGAAATTTCATTTATTCTAATTTTTTTGCATTTTGAAATTATTTCTTAAAAAATTAATTCTGAAATTGGTTTTGAAATTCGTTCATTTATTCTTAAATAATTTCATTCTTTATTTAATTTGAATTTTGATTCCGAAATCGTTTCTCTGATTCATTTTAAATTTCTATTGATTCTGAATTTAGTTCATGAATCTTGAGTTTATTTCATTAATTCTGAAATTATTTCATTTTTCCACCAATTTTCATGAATCTTGAGTTTATTTCATTTTTTCCTGAATTTATATCACGAATGTTGAGTTTATTTCATGAATCTTGAGTTTATTTTATTAATTCTGAAATTATTTCATTTTTCCACCAATTTTCATGAATCTTGAGTTTATTTCATTAATTCTGAAATTATTTCATTTTTCCACCAATTTTCATGAATCTTGAGTTTATTTCATTTTTTCCTGAATTTATATCACGAATGTTGAGTTTATTTCATGAATCTTGAGTTTATTTCATTAATTCTGAAATTATTTCATTTTTCCACCAATTTTCATGAATCTTGAGTTTATTTCATTTTTTCCTGAATTTATATCACGAATGTTGAGTTTATTTCATGAATCTTGAGTTTATTTTATTAATTCTGAAATTGTTTCATGAATATTTAGTTTAATTCATTAATTTTGAAATACTTTTTTTTATCATTGTGTTTATTGAATTTTCATTAATTCTGCATTTATTTCATGAATTTTGAGTTTATTTCATTCCGAAATCTTTTTTTTTCATTATTGTGTTTATTCCGAGTTTTCATTATTTTGAATTCATTAATTTTATTCAATCATTTCATTAATTTTGAATTCATTAATTTTATTCAATCATTTCATTAATTCATTAATTTTGAATTCATTAATTTTATTCAATCATTTCATTAATTCATTAATTTCGAGTTTATTTCATTCCGAAATCATTTTTTTTCATTATTGTGTTTATTCCGAATTTTCATTAATTCTGAATTCATTAATGTTATTCAATCATTTCATTAATTTTGAATTCATTAATTTTATTCAATAATTTCATTAATTTTGAATTCATTAATTTTATTCAATAATTTCATTAATTTTGAATTCATTAATTTTATTCAATCATTTCATTAATTCATTAATTTCGAGTTTATTTCATTCCGAAATCATTTTTTTTCATTATTGTGTTTATTCCGAATTTTCATTAATTCTGAATTCATTAATTTTATTCAATCATTTCATTAATTCTGAATTAATTAATTTTATTCAATCATTTCATTAATTCTGAATTAATTAATTTTATTCAATCATTTCATTAATTTTATTCAATCATTTCATTAATTCATTAATTTCGAGTTTATTTCATTCCGAAATAATTTTGTTTTCATCATTGTGTTTATTCTGAATCTGAATCAATTCTGAATGTATTTCATGAATTTCATCAATTCTGAAATCATTTTTTTTTTCATTGACTCTGAAATTATTTCATTTATTCGGAACTTTTTCATGAATTCCGAAATCACTTGTATCATTAATTCTGAATTTATTTCACAAATTTCCAATGTATTTCATTAATTCTGGAGCAATTTCTTACGCTAACCGTGAGAATTCTCACCGCTTTCTCCCCGATCCCTTAACGGCCCTGTGCAGTGCGATTTTATCTCCCCGCATAATATGTTGCCTATTTTTTCAGAAAATTAATTTCCTTTTTCTAACTAATTAGAAAATTACATTGAAAAGTCTAAACATAATAGATAATTGCAAAAAAATCAATTCATTTTGTCATATTGATATCAGTACGAGGAAGTTGAATTTGAGTGACCAATTTGTTGTTGCTTTTAGGGCACTAAATAGTATTTCTCTTTGTGATCGAGATGGGAAACAAGTACTATAAGCGGCGCAATTACAGGAGGACTTGGCGGGCTATAGCAACACCACCTAGAGAAACAAAGCCCCCCCAGCACAAAGCTTGCGACGTCAGTGAAGAAGGCCATTTCTCCTATTGCTATCGGGTATACTGCAAAAAAAAAGGGTAAAGATATCGCATGCGTCGGCCTGCTATATCCAATGGCGATAGGCGAAATGGCCTTCTTCAGTGACGTCACGAGCTCCGTGCGGAGGCCTTGTTGTGTTGGTGGTGTTGGCTATAGCCCAGAGCGGCAAGTTTCGAGGTGCGGCAAATTTGATAAACGAGTTTCCAAAAAAATAAAATAAGTAGAATGTGATGGGGTGGGGGAGGGGGATTTGTGTAACCCTAAATAAATTCTCCTCTACAGAGAAGGTAAGGGACTAGGTCAGTGAGTGACCTGGAGAATTTGAAAGCACGTGAGTGAGCAAAAGGGGAAGGGGGTGACCTAGAGAGTTTGCAAGCAAGTGAGTATGTGAAGAGTGAGCTACAGCGTGCAAGCACTTGAGTGAGCAAAAGAGTGTCCTAGAGAGTTTGCAAGCACGTGAGTGAGCAAGAGACGTAACGAATTTGAAAGCATGTGAGTGGGCAAAAGAATGATACAGAGCGTGTGCAAGAGTATTGACCTAGAGAGTGTTAAAGCATTGGATTCAATAAAAAAAAATCCCCTCTTTACGTTGTACGCCATTCAGTCCCGTATATACGGGACGTCCGACATCCACAGACCTATAATGATGATGTTTTACCCATTTCAGCGCTTCGTGTGGAAGCAGTGGGATATATATATTTTCGTAATGCATTATAAGTTTGAAATTCATACTGTAACGTCCCGAAAAGCGCGTTTCTAAAATGTCCCGTTTTTTTAAATTTTTAAAGTCCGGGATTTGTCCCGGTTTCTCGGGCACCTCATCTTACCACCCTACCTTCATCGCATGGAGCCCACCCGGGCCCGAAGTGCATTTGTGCTCCCCGAAGATAATTATAAGTGCTGCCGAGACATTTTTCGAGAATAATTACGTAAATTTGCAGTCACTCGAACACGCGTTACACATCTCGACACATCATTAACATCGAGAATAAAAATGATAATTAATTATTCTAAAGAAAGAGAGGCTTCCGTATATGATAATCGCGGAGTAAATAATAGGGATGTTTACCTTTGTTTCGTTGTCTTCCAGGACGCGTGTCGTCTTTGAGGACGCGCGAATTATCGAATGATTAAGGGTTATTATGAGACGGCGTGTCATATACGTGTCACGCACTTGAAGGGATTTGTCACGTCGTTGAAGGGTTTCCCTCCATCCTTTGTGTGTTTAAGCACCTCTTTTCTTCTCCCGAGAGTGTTTATATGGGAAGCCTTTCATATTTTCAAGTGGCAAAAGTCATTAGAAACAGAGGCGATGGTTTATGTTCAGGGGAAAAGTAATGGCGAAGCACGAAGAAAACCTGAAATTGGAGGAAATTTGAAAAGAAAAATTGGAATTTTTTCTTTTAAAATGAAGGGGGAAAATTTTTTGAAAATGAAGGAAAAAAATTATTATGGAAATAAATGGAAGAGAAGTTTTTGAGTGAGGGGAAAAATAACAAACAACAATGAAGGGGAAAAAAGTTAGTAAGGGAAATTGAAAGAAAATTTAGAACGAAAGGGAAATCAAATTGGAAAAGAAAAATAGGAACGAAAGGAAAAAAAATTAGCTACAAAAATCTGAATGAAATTTTAAATTTAAAAAAAAGGACGAAGGGAGAAAATTGTAAATGAAAATTAAGAACGGAGAAAGAAAATTGAAAAATAAACAATTAAGAACGAAGGGGGCAAAATTATAAATGAAAATTGGACAAAAATTAGGAACAAAAAAGGGAAAATTTAAGAAGGAAGGGAAAAAAAATTTAGAAATGAAAATTGGAAGAAAATCAAGAACGAAGGGGAAAAAATCATTATAAATGAAAATTGAAAAAAAAAACGAAGAATGGAAGAAAAAATTTAATAATGAAAATTTCAAAAAAGGAGAAAATTAGGGAAAAAATGAAAACAAAGGGGAAAAACTGAAAATGAAAATAAGAAAAAGAGAAAGGAAAAAGAAAAACTAAAAAGGAAAAAATATTTCGGCAGAAAAAAAAGCAATTGTGAACAGAGAAAATAAATTATAAATTTAATAATGTAAATTATAAATTATAAATGAAAAATGGAGAATTTTCAAAAAAAATTTTTTCAATTCTTCTACAATGAATGAAAAATCAAGAAAAAAAAAGAGAAAAGTTTGAAAAAAAATTAGGACAGTGAAGTGATTAAAAAATTAATTAATTACAATTATTAGGAAAATTCATATGAGACAAAAAAAAACCACATAAAATAAAAATAAAAAACGTGTAAAAACTGGAAAAATTCGAAAACGAATGAAAAAAAAAATTCACAAAAATTTTGGACAAAAAAAAATTATTAGAAATTAAATTTGAATGAGATTTCTATTTGTGGTTTCCAATGAAACGTTTCTGTTGATGTGATTAACCACAGTTTTTGCTTTTCCCCCCCACAGATGGCGGTGGTGCTTGTGACGAGGGTTCGATTCCTGTCAAGTTTGGTCACACGACCTTGTCTGGTTGCTTTTACGTGGTAAGGAATTGGACAGCTATGGAATGCTGGGAAATAAGGTAGTACGATTCATTTGTTTGGCGATTTCTTTCATTTATACCGAGGGTGCTCAACCTTTTGGAGAGCGAGGGCCGTTTCATTGCTTCGAAAACATGGGGTGGGCCACGTATGTGAATCTTTAAATGTGCCGCGGATACTTGAATGGTCTAGGAATGCGACTCTGGTCACTTAAGTGATGTGGGAGTGTAACGCGGGGCACTTAAATGTGCCGTGGATCACTTAAATCATCTGGAAATGTACCGTGGGCCACACTAGGAGGTAAGAATGTGCCGCAAGCCGCTTAAGGGATCTAGAACAGTGCCCCAGGTCACTTGATTTGTAAATGTGCCGCTGCTCACTCACTTAATTGGCATGGTAATGCGCCACGTGTCACTTAAGCGATCTACAACATTGCTCCGGGTCACTTAAGTAATTTGTAAATGTATCGTGGGTCCCTTAAGTGAGGTAAGAACGAATATAGACTATTGAATCTTACGCCAAAAGAGGCAATGAAGAATCTATATCAGAATCCTCTCGCCAAGAGAATATGAAAAACCCGCTTTCATCAAGAGAGAATTAAACCACTATCGAGTTTTTCGCCAAGTGGCAATAAACACTTGAGTTTCTCGCCAAGAAGGCTATGGGGGAAATCAACTACGTATTTCACCGAAAGACAATGATGAACCCTGCCGGAGTCTCTTACCTACTGCATCAAACTCTGGCCATATCGCAATTTACTACCATTAATGAGATGGAGACGCTGTCTATCGGTGGTCTCGCCTCAAGTTCGTTAGGGAAAATACCTGATCTATATTCTCCCTCGGGTTAGAATCAGCAACATTCGCGGCGGTAGACAGGCATCTTACCACCACACCACTCGGGAGTTTGGAGTCTCTTGCCTACAGCCAATGAAGAATCCATTTTACTGCCAAAATAATGAAATATACATATTCTACTGACAAAATTGACTTTCTTTTTAGATCGCTCTTTTCAAACATATTTTGGAGCTTTTCTATAGATTTCTTCTGTGAATCGTTTCTTCTTAATTTTCAGGAAGACGGTCCAGGAGTTCCAATCACCGACTCTATCCGGTGTCTTCGGAATCAGCGCTACGGGACGTGGAGGAAACGAGGAGGACATGATCATTATAGAGTGAGTCATAATGTGTATATCGATCCATATGCAACCTCATACAGGGTGGGCAAAAGAAAGTCCGTAGAAACTTCAAAAATTCATAAAAAACCGGAAAAATAATCGAAATAAAAAACGGTTTGCAGGGTTAGCATCGCTAAAGGTCACTGGAATTTTTTTTTAAGACAGGAAAAAAAATATATAACTAAAAAAAAAACAGCCGATAGGTGGCGGTGGTACGAGCGACTTCGGTGGAAATAATGCAAATGCGACGGTTATAAGAGCTTGCGCTCCTAATCGACAAACAGTTCACCGTTGTAAACCGTGTATGTGAACAAGGATGCTGAATACGAGGGATAAAGCTTTGTTGGTTGAAGTTGTTTTACGTGAACCAGGGATCAGCGACCATTGAATCGCGTAAATTCCTAGTTCAGGATAATGTGAGAGCCTTTATAACAGCGACAGGCCTCATAAAGCTTCTTTAGCGGTTTGAGGAAACTGGAACGCTGGAGGATCGAGGAACGGCCATGTTTAAGGAAGGCACGTTCGCCATTTGTTGCAGCCGAAATGGAAGCGTTAGCGTCCGAATCAGCTGCAGGGACCAGCAGTGCTCGTGAAACTGCCAGACGCTTGGGATTACCACCATCCTCAATACGCAATATTCTTTCATGGAATCCTTGATCTGTACCCATGCAGACTGCAGTCGCGTCACGAACTTTTACCAGCGGATACCGTACAGAGGGAAGCATTTGCGAGGTGGGCTTTCTCCAAAATCGAACAGAATCCCACCTGGGTCTTTAACATCTTGTAGACAGATGAAGCTCATTTTTTCGCTTCCTAGCGAACGTTAATACCCATAACTGTCGCATCTGGGCGACGTCTAATACACGCAAAAACCATTGCATTCCCCGAAAGAGATAATGTGGTGTGGGTTCACACACAGATTTGTTTATTATAGGACCCTTCTTCTTTGAAACGCAGTACCCAGTAAATGGATAGAAAACGGCTACGGTGAATGCGCTATTATTTAACGTTTCCGCGTGAGAAGGTCGTGCCATGCTTGCGTGAACGAGATGCGCTTTCTGCCGTCACGTTTATGCGAGATAAAGCAACTAGTCACACTGCTACTCCGGTCAAGGCATTCCTGATACAGACGTTCGGGGAAGACAAAATCATTACAGGTTTCCATGGCGTCCTCGGTCCCCAGATTTGATACCGTCAAACCGAAAGATACCCAGGCCACATCGCCATATGGCAATATCGGCTCATTGTCCTCACGGACTGGATACCTGTGGCCCAGATTTGATACCGGCAGACTTCTGGTTATGGGGATATTTGAAATCCCGGGTGTATCGATCCGGTCCATCCAATCTGTCAGGACTGAAAAATGCGATCCGCCGAGAGGTGTCATGTATACATCCGGACCTGCTGCACACTGCCGTTGGTGAGTTTGTGACTCGCCTGCAATGTGTTATCCCCTGTGGTGGTGGTGGTCATGAGGAACACGTACTGCTGTAATAAACGATTTGGAGGCATTTTGTTCATTATTTGCGTATCTTTCCTTTGACTTGTGTTCGTCAGCGCCACCTATCGGCTGTTTTGAGGTTTTTTCTGTCTTAAAAAAAAATTTCTGTCACCTAGTGATGCTAACCCTGCAAACCGTTTTTTTATATTTCGGTTATTTTTCCGGTTTTTATGAAGTTTTAAAGTTTCTACGGACTTTTTGCCCACCCTGTATATAATCCTCATACACCTCCGAATAAATGATACCCTCCTTCACAACGAATCTAATGTCTTTCCGCAGAGATGATGGCGACGAACCGTCGCCAAACAACGCCACTGTCGGCGCCGGCGAAGAAGAACCGGTGGCACAAGGAACCCTATGTCAAGAAATGCCTCATCAAGTGACCCTCGAGCTGTTATATTCGGAATCTGGGGTTCGCACGCGCGACGGGGCCATCACGTATGTCATCGTGAAAGCCATCCGAAAGTAAGTATATACCTTGTTGTTTGGGGGTCAATGGCCATCTTGAGCACACAGGCCATCAGTAAGCACTCATTCAATCTCTTCTGATCGACAGATATAGGTGGGCATCATGGGGACCGTCGGCGAAGGACAACACCTGGCATAGTGATGCAATGACCACCACCACACGCCATCCAATGTACTCTTCGATACACTTCCGACATATTTCGATCCTGGACATGGAAAAGCGGGCTCGGACCAAAAAGTAAATGAAAACACGAATCTTTGGGTTGGAGTTGAACCTGTGATATCTATGGTTTCTTTTAATGCTCACGGTGCTTTTGTTGCAGGTCGAAGTTGTTGGAGTCTAAATCGTGTCGCTGTGATGGCGAGACGTGTTGGAGCGACGTCTTGTACTTCCTGCGTATGTACTCCGATGATGTCCATCAATTCCTCCCCGACGGGTACTTGTCTAGGATGTCATACGTCTTCTACCTCGTGTCCGTGGTTCTTGCTTCGTTGCTGGTCATAGTTCTTGGCTCTGGTTGGCGGAAGAATCAAAGACTTTGAAATTTCTAGTCCGAGCAATGTTTTTTTTCCTCCAAATATAATCTTGTCTGAATAAAACTTGTTTTTAAATCAAAATATCTCAGAGAAACATTTTTTCACGTCTAAATTTAGCGAGAGATGTTGCTGAGACAATATTTAGAGCAGATGCTTTTGGTGAAATATTTTTTGCAAGTGTTTAAAAAAACAAATATTTGAGATTTCTTTAAGGGGAAAATATGAATGTGAATGTTTTTAAGGCAAATATGTGACAGATGTTTCTAGAGGACAAATATGTATGATAGATATGGGTGAATATTGCAAGATGCAAGTGTTTGAAGAGCAAATATTCGTGACAAATGTTTTAGGGCAAACGTATATGGCTGATGTTTCAGGAAAAATATGTGTGACAGATGTATCAGGAAAAATATGTGTGACAGATGTATCAGAAAAAATATGTGACAGACGTTTCAGGAAAAATATGTGTGACAGATATTTTTAGGAAATATATGTATGATAGCTATTTATGGGCGAATATTGCAAGATGCAAGTGTTTGAAGAGCAAATATTTGTGACAAATGTTTTAGGGCAAACGTATATGACAGATGTTTCAGGAAAAATATGTGTGACAGATGTTTTTAGGAAATATATGTATGATAGCTATTTATGGGCGAATATTGCAAGATGCAAGTGTTTGAAGAGCAAATATTTGTGACAAATGTTTTAGGGCAAACGTATATGACAGATGTTTCAGGAAAAATATGTGTGACAGATGTTTTTAGGAAATATATGTATGATAGCTATTTATGGGCGAATATTGCAAGATGCAAGTGTTTGAAGAGCAAATATTTGTGACAAATGTTTTAGGGCAAACGTATATGACAGATGTTTCAGGAAAAATATGTGTGACAGATGTTTTTAGGAAATATATGTATGATAGCTATTTATGGGCGAATATTGCAAGATGCAAGTGTTTGAAGAGCAAATATTTGTGACAAATGTTTTAGGGCAAACGTATATGACAGATGTTTCAGGAAAAATATGTGTGACAGATGTTTTTAGGAAATATATGTATGATAGCTATTTATGGGCGAATATTGCAAGATGCAAGTGTTTGAAGAGCAAATATTTGTGACAAATGTTTTAGGGCAAACGTATATGACAGATGTTTCAGGAAAAATATGTGTGACAGATGTTTTTAGGAAATATATGTATGATAGCTATTTATGGGCGAATATTGCAAGATGCAAGTGTTTGAAGAGCAAATATTTGTGACAAATGTTTTAGGGCAAACGTATATGACAGATGTTTCAGGAAAAATATGTGTGACAGATGTTTTTAGGAAATATATGTATGATAGCTATTTATGGGCGAATATTGCAAGATGCAAGTGTTTGAAGAGCAAATATTTGTGACAAATGTTTTAGGGCAACGTATATGACAGATGTTTCAGGAAAAATATGTGTGACAGATGTTTTTAGGAAATATATGTATGATAGCTATTTATGGGCGAATATTGCAAGATGCAAGTGTTTGAAGAGCAAATATTTGTGACAAATGTTTTAGGGCAAACGTATATGACAGATGTTTCAGGAAAAATATGTGTGACAGATGTTTTTAGGAAATATATGTATGATAGCTATTTATGGGCGAATATTGCAAGATGCAAGTGTTTGAAGAGCAAATATTTGTGACAAATGTTTTAGGGCAAACGTATATGACAGATGTTTCAGGAAAAATATGTGTGACAGATGTTTTTAGGAAATATATGTATGATAGCTATTTATGGGCGAATATTGCAAGATGCAAGTGTTTGAAGAGCAAATATTTGTGACAAATGTTTTAGGGCAAACGTATATGACAGATGTTTCAGGAAAAATATGTGTGACAGATGTTTTAAGGAAATATATGTATGATAGCTATTTATGGGCGAATATTGCAAGATGCTAGTGTTTGAAGAGCAAATATTTGTGACAATGTTTTAGGGCAAACGTATATGACAGATGTTTCAGGAAAAATATGTGCGACAGATGTTTTTAGGAAATATATGTATGATAGCTATTTATGGGTGAATATTGCAAGATGCTAGTGTTTGAAGAGCAAATATTTGTGACAATGTTTTAGGGCAAACGTATATGACAGATGTTTCAGGAAAAATATGTGCGACAGATGTTTTTAGGAAATATATGTATGATAGCTATTTATGGGCGAATATTGCAAGATGCTAGTGTTTGAAGAGCAAATATTTGTGACAATGTTTTAGGGCAAACGTATATGACAGATGTTTCAGGAAAAATATGTGTGACAGATGTTTTTAGGAAATATATGTATGATAGCTTATTTATGGGTGAATATTGCAAGATGCTAGTGTTTGAAGAGCAAATATTTGTGACAATGTTTTAGGGCAAACGTATATGACAGATGTTTCAGGAAAAATATGTGTGACAGATGTTTTTAGGAAATATATGTATGATAGCTATTTATGGGCGAATATTGCAAGATGCTAGTGTTTGAAGAGCAAATATTTGTGACAATGTTTTAGGGCAAACGTATATGACAGATGTTTCAGGAAAAATATGTGCGACAGATGTTTTTAGGAAATATATGTATGATAGCTATTTATGGGCGAATATTGCAAGATGCTAGTGTTTGAAGAGCAAATATTTGTGACAATGTTTTAGGGCAAACGTATATGACAGATGTTTCAGGAAAAATATGTGTGACAGATGTTTTTAGGAAATATATGTATGATAGCTTATTTATGGGTGAATATTGCAAGATGCTAGTGTTTGAAGAGCAAATATTTGTGACAATGTTTTAGGGCAAACGTATATGACAGATGTTTCAGGAAAAATATGTGTGACAGGGGGTGAACTATCTCTGCGGTCCTTAGCCGAAAAAAAGTAGTTAAGCCCCGATTTGTCCTTAGATGGCCAGTAGTTCGACTTTTCGGTACTATCTCTAAGCTAAGGACTTTTTTTTAGTAGTTACTTAGGACCGCTGCTAAGGACTGCCTAGCACCAGTCCTAAAGCAGCAAGAAAAGTAGTTCACGGCGGCCATCTTGGAAAAGAGGAAATTTCGTCTCTCGCCGCGAGTTCTCGCTGTGATATTTAGCGATGAAATATGCTGTTTTTTTTTCGAATTAAAAATTTTTTTACGATAATAATGACAGATAAAACTTGGATTATATCTTCGGTGTCATCAAAGTTGAAGTGATTCATCGTTATATCCTCAAAAACCTGCTGTCGTATACGTGTATATTGACATCGGCGATCGAAGCCACGACGAAGTGCTAGCATGTTCATTACTGAGGTAAGAATTATTTTATTGCTATCGAACTATATAAGAAAAGTGTTAGAGATATTATTAATATTTTTTTGCTCGGTAAATGCGTTATTTAAAAATATAAATGGACATAATGTCACGCAATCAATAGGGCAATGGATGTCACTTGGTAATGCTGAAAAATATCAAATAGCCCATGTATATTTTGGGTTGTATTGAAAATATTTACATGGCGAATGAAAGATGAATCTTCAATTACGATAATATCAAATTGAAATTTTACATTCTATGTTTTCTGCTACATTAATTTTTTTTAATGAAAAATTATGTCTAAATGAATTGAGCACATGTGTAAATAAATAATTACAAATACAATTCATTGATAATAAATTATAGCACCTAAATGACAAAAATTTTAATTACTTTTTTTGTGATGAGTAATGGTGAAATTGAAATACCGCATGGTAAAAATTGGCAGTAATGTTAAATATTAAATTTTGTAAAACTCATGCACTAAATTTAGTGTAAAGGATTAAAATATAGATTTGATATTTTGAACTGTTCAAATGAACAATATTGTAATACTTAGTGAAAGTTAAATTTTCAGAAAAAAATCATATGCTACTACTTTAAAAATTGCACTCTGTAACTCGCTCTGAGATGAATATTTAATAAGGAATCATTATATATTTTTGTTGATAAAAAAATGAAATTCGTACAATGGGACTAAAAAACAAAGTTTTAATTTCAGGCACAGTTTTTAGTGCTGAGGTATATATATTATAATGAAAGGAAGCAGATTCGTGTTTGAAACATATTACTACTTCAGTATTTGGGTTATGGCCTTGCTGTGTGTGTTCAAATTGAATTTTTTGCCAAAAATTGTTTTTGATTTTGTGTGTATGGGTAACGACAGAAAAAAAATTTCCATGTCAAATACTTAAGAACTTTAAAATATAACATTTTGAGATGTTATGGAACTGAAACTTTTAACATTTAAACTTTAAACAAGCATTTATTTTTTAACGATGTTGTTAGTAAACAGCTGATATATATATTGTATATACATTTGTGAGACTTTTCTAACTCTTGAAAAATTTTGTTTCCCAGGAACTTGGCTGTAGGTAGCTACGAAGTTATGTGAAGGTTTTCAAAGTTACCAAACATTATACCAGAGCAAACAAAGGTAATTTTAATTCTTTGTATTTGACTTTGAGCAACAGTTTCCATTATTATTTTCATGTAAAATAAAATATTTCCATGCATGATTTAATGACATAAATTTTAACATTGTGTCGCATCATTTTCACTGATTTCATTTGTATCAACAACCCTAGTGGAACAAATACAGTCGAACCCCCGATTTAATGCCACCATCCCACCCAAAGAATTTTGGCGTTATATCAGATCGCAGACATAATAGCGTTTCGGAGAGGCTGTATTACATAAATTCACACGTTTATTAAGAAATGTATTTCAGTGTCTCATTTATGTTGCATGATGAATAAAATAACCTATTTTATACACATTCAATTTTAAGTTGAGAAAATTCATAAAAATTGTAAACTGTAAAATCACTTGAATATTTCTCAATATAAAACATACTTCCCTCTGAAATTATTGTAATTTCAGCAACACATTTTATATGTGCAAAAACAAAATAAGCAGGGGGGGGGGGGGAAGGTGGCATTGTTTTTAGTAAATACCATATTGGTTTTTCTCGAGAAATATCTTGCTATGAGTAATTTTCTTTATAATCATAATTTTTTCAGATACTATTGAAAGAACAACTCTTTTTGACATAATTGAATTGAGCAAATTAAGATAGATTTCTTAATGGCTACCTGTACCACTCAAAATTTGACCAGTGCAAGTAAAAACATGTACTGTTGAAAAACTTGTCTTGGCTATACGTATAAATGAGAGGAGAGGACATTAAAAAAAACCTTTAGAAGCTTTGCTAACTGAAAAGCAATATCAATTCTTTGAAAATGTTATTATCATATTTACTGATTAGCAAATTTTGTGAATGGAAATATTAAAACAATTAATATAGTTGACGACAAATAATATTATACTTTTTAACTAGCGAGACCATACAACACTGCAAAATTTGTATGTTAATTTAAATAGGGGTTCTCCGATCTACAAGAGGTTGCTAAGGATGTGTTCTAGAGCGAAGCTGAAAGGAGTGAAAATATTAAGTAAGCTGCGTGCCAATAGGTTTTTTCACTTCATCTGTCTGACCAAAATTTTAGGGTAGAAACATGGCTCGAAAAATTGAAAAACATTTTTGGCGCCGGCCAAATTTCTTCGCAGCCAAGCATATTTTTAGGAGAAATAATCCAAAGTAAAAAAAAATTATATTCAACTTTTTCAGCACTTAGTGATAATCTTCACATATTGGAAGATGCAGACATAAACTCCAAATATTTTGCGATCTGCATAGAAAATTTTAGGTGTCAGTATGATTTTCTTTTTTGCAATGTTGGCTCCTAAGATTTGTGAAGCCCTAGGTAAATACATCTAGACATGAACAAGTGCATCTGTGTGCAATGCCAGGCCTCTCTTGTAAAACACAGTTGATGTATTTTGGATCCTACTGTGATAAAATGGTGGCGAGTCGACAAAGTGCTATTGTGCACGAATTATCTCTACTTATGCAACTAAAGATTGTTATAATTTGAAATAAAATATACAGTACATTTAAAGATTGATAAGCATAATAAAAGTGTTTTTTTCTTCCTCTTTCTAATTTCAGGTAAATCAACATTTGAAGATGCAGATGAAAATTAATGAATCTCAAAAAATTATATTCTTGAAAGGTGCGATTTCTAAGAAAAGTACAACAAATAAATTGTGATTATGATAACTTTCTATGAATATATGTTTGAAATAAAATGTGTTTGTATGACAAATCATGTGTGTAAGTTGTTATTCAATTCATGTTTCTATTAATCAACTTCAATCAATCATTCATCTTCTAATGAACTGAAATGAAATATACGATCAAATGAAAGTTATCAGGTGAAGTTATTTGTTGGAAGCTAAATATGAGAACAGATAAATTGATGAAAGATCTTTAATATAGAAGTATATATCTTTTAAATATTGAAGTATTCACTTGCATTAACAGGTAAGTGCTCATTCATAGAGAATCATGTTCTGATAGTATTTTTTAATACTGAGGAGAAACCCATAGTTTAAAATACAGAACTACAATACGCAGCAAGGCAGTTAATTCTTTTAATTATAAAATTGAAAATAATTATCTTGTAAAATTATCAATAATTTATTATTTTAGTTGCTCCAGAAAGAATTTGCAATTCGTTGTTTCAATGAATTTAAAAGGAATAAAAATGGATTATAAAAAATCATTTAACAAATTGGTCTTTAAAAAAAAGTGACACTCAATATTAAAAATAGTATTCAGCTGGGTCCTCAAGTAGGGCTCCCGAGGTGAATAGGGGGCCCAAAAATTCTATAATTATTTTGCATAATAACCCTTTCAAGAAGAAGGCCCCCCCCCCAAAAAAAAGGGAAAGTCTGCCCCGAAAAGGCACATTACGGCCATAGGCTCAACTAGTGCCGGTAACCTTAATTTAAAATCTTACGTTTTGTTGTAAGAATTTTTTTTTTTCAAATTTTGATTTCATCAGTATGCGACCCACATATATGCAGCTGGGGTCCCATATACTCGCTTCTTCAATCATCTAAAAGTGGGGTCCATGAGCTTGGACAAGAAAAATACTTTGACTATTATTATATACTGAATCTTATTCTAAAAAGAAGTCGCAAGATGAAAAATGCAACGTCCTCATACGTTTACAAAATAATTAAACTAACCAGCGATATTAGAGCAAAAAAAATTGCAAAACACGGGTGACAAAAAATGTATGGCGAGTCCCTCGGAAAAAGTTTGTTTACAACATGTTTGTTTGTAAACATGAAATCGCTGCCACAACCCACTGCGGAAAAACGATTGTTAAATAATTAGTAGTAGTTGTAGGCTTCAAACAGCATCCCGATTGGTTAGAGATCTGTTACTCTCGAAACCAAAAATTTTCTCCCCCTCTAACTACTGTTTCACGTCACGTGACCTTAAGGACTGGTAGTACATAGTACCTCTCAACTACTAGTAGTTGAAGCGGTCCTTAGCTTCAGTCCTCCGACCGGTAGTTCATTAGGACTAGTAGTTACTAAGGACTGCAGAGATAGTTCACCCCCAGATGTTTTTAGGAAATATATGTATGATAGCTATTTATGGGCGAATATTGCAAGATGCTAGTGTTTGAAGAGCAAATATTTGTGACAATGTTTTAGGGCAAACGTATATGACAGATGTTTCAGGAAAAATATGTGTGACAGATGTTTTTAGGAAATATATGTATGATAGCTATTTATGGGTGAATATTGCAAGATGCTAGTGTTTGAAGAGCAAATATTTGTGACAATGTTTTAGGGCAAACGTATATGACAGATGTTTCAGGAAAAATATGTGTGACAGATGTTTCAGGAAAAATATGTGTGACAGATGTTTTTAGGAAATATATGTATGATAGCTATTTATGGGTGAATATTTCAAGATGCTAGTGTTTGAAGAGCAAATATTTGTGACAATGTTTTAGGGCAAACGTATATGACAGATGTTTCAGGAAAAATATGTGTGACAGATGTTTTTAGGAAATATATGTATGATAGCTATTTATGGGCGAATATTGCAAGATGCTAGTGTTTGAAGAGCAAATATTTGTGACAATGTTTTAGGGCAAACGTATATGACAGATGTTTCAGGAAAAATATGTGTGACAGATGTTTTTAGGAAAAATATGTATGATAGCTATTTATGGGTGAATATTGCAAGATGCTAGTGTTTGAAGAGCAAATATTTGTGACAATGTTTTAGGGCAAACGTATATGACAGATGTTTCAGGAAAAATATGTGCGACAGATGTTTTTAGGAAATATATGTATGATAGCTATTTATGGGCGAATATTGCAAGATGCTAGTGTTTGAAGAGCAAATATTTGTGACAATGTTTTAGGGCAAACGTATATGACAGATGTTTCAGGAAAAATATGTGTGACAGATGTTTTTAGGAAATATATGTATGATAGCTATTTATGGGTGAATGTTGCAAGATGCTAGTGTTTGAAGAGCAAATATTTGTGACAATGTTTTAGGGCAAACGTATATGACAGATGTTTCAGGAAAAATATGTGTGACAGATGTTTTTAGGAAATATATGTATGATAGCTATTTATGGGCGAATATTGCAAGATGCTAGTGTTTGAAGAGCAAATATTTGTGACAATGTTTTAGGGCAAACGTATATGACAGATGTTTCAGGAAAAATAGGTGTGACAGATGTTTTTAGGAAATATATGTATGATAGCTATTTATGGGTGAATATTGCAAGATGCTAGTGTTTGAAGAGCAAATATTTGTGACAATGTTTTAGGGCAAACGTATATGACAGATGTTTCAGGAAAAATAGGTGTGACAGATGTTTTTAGGAAATATATGTATGATAGCTATTTATGGGTGAATATTGCAAGATGCTAGTGTTTGAAGAGAAAATATTTGTGACAATGTTTTAGGGCAAACGTATATGACAGATGTTTCAGGAAAAATATGTGTGACAGATGTTTTTAGGAAATATATGTATGATAGCTATTTATGGGCGAATATTGCAAGATGCTAGTGTTTGAAGAGCAAATATTTGTGACAATGTTTTAGGGCAAACGTATATGACAGATGTTTCAGGAAAAATATGTGTGACAGATGTTTTTAGGAAATATATGTATGATAGCTATTTATGGGTGAATATTGCAAGATGCTAGTGTTTGAAGAGCAAATATTTGTGACAATGTTTTAGGGCAAACGTATATGACAGATGTTTCAGGAAAAATATGTGCGACAGATGTTTTTAGGAAATATATGTATGATAGCTATTTATGGGCGAATATTGCAAGATGCTAGTGTTTGAAGAGCAAATATTTGTGACAATGTTTTAGGGCAAACGTATATGACAGATGTTTCAGGAAAAATATGTGTGACAGATGTTTTTAGGAAATATATGTATGATAGCTATTTATGGGTGAATATTGCAAGATGCTAGTGTTTGAAGAGCAAATATTTGTGACAATGTTTTAGGGCAAACGTATATGACAGATGTTTCAGGAAAAATATGTGTGACAGATGTTTTTAGGAAATATATGTATGATAGCTATTTATGGGTGAATATTGCAAGATGCTAGTGTTTGAAGAGCAAATATTTGTGACAATGTTTTAGGGCAAACGTATATGACAGATGTTTCAGGAAAAATATGTGCGACAGATGTTTTTAGGAAATATATGTATGATAGCTATTTATGGGTGAATATTGCAAGATGCTAGTGTTTGAAGAGCAAATATTTGTGACAATGTTTTAGGGCAAACGTATATGACAGATGTTTCAGGAAAAATATGTGTGACAGATGTTTTTAGGAAATATATGTATGATAGCTATTTATGGGCGAATATTGCAAGATGCTAGTGTTTGAAGAGCAAATATTTGTGACAAATGTTTTAAGGCAAACGTATATGACAGATGTTTCAGGAAAAATATATGAAACATATTTTTAGGATAGTAGAGCCTTTTTTCAGCCTCCTCTATGTAAGGGCCATGGTAGTGGCAGATGTTTTTTCTCTCAATTGAAATAAATAAGAATATAGACGTCGGGTTTTTTCCCCAGCGGAGATATTGCATTCAAATATTTTTTCCCAGATAAGAAAATATATGGCTAATTTTTTTACCCTGAGATATATTTGAGGCAGATTTTTCGCATACTGTCAACACATACCAACGAAATCTTATATTTTTGGCCAAATTTACACTTAACAGATTTTTTTTTCCCCTTACAAACAATTAGAGCAGGTGTTTATGGAATAAGACATTCGACGCAACCCAGGGCCGTCTATGGAGCATCCTGGGACAACGGGAAAAGTGATAAGTTTCTGAGGCTCCCCACCCGCACCGTCCGCTTTTAACCCATAATCCTTTTTCAGGTATAGCGTTTTTGAGTTTAAGAACATTATTAGCGTAATTCTTTTTCAATGGTAACAGCTGAATTCGGGTCATCGGGTATGCCATTGTTCAGTTTAGATTTCTACAGAATATTATCTGTTGAGTTGCATGATTATGCTACGATGACCTTTTCCCTCTTTTCTAGTAACATCCATTGTTGAAACCACCATTGTTGAGATCACCTATCACCGAAAAACATCCTTCTGGAAGAATCGACACAAATTATTATTGATTCGTTTTCCCAGATTCTCATGGCTACATCGTTGAGATGGCCAGTACATCGACGGTTGCCATCCTTTACGAAAAATTGATCCCATTGTTGGATAATTCTCGCCCCCTTCCCCGCCACATAATTTCCCAGATTAATCATTATTATTACTCACCGATTCATCCATCCATTGCTCCTATTTATGTGTCCGTCCATCCGCATTCATTTAACGAAAGGGAATGGCACGTAACATTCGTCTCGTTACCTTTCCCAACAAGATGTCGCGCTGAAACAAATCGGATTTGTGCTCCCCCAAATAGTTTGGGAGAGAGATTATTTCCCTAAAGATTATCCCCCATTTTCCGGGACTGGCTTTCCTTGTGTCTTCACCAACAGCGCCCGTTCCTTCGCCCATCAATAATTACAGGGGGGCTTAACGGGTTTTAATGGCATCTGGATAAGAGAGAGGGAGTCTTTACCCTCTCTCTCTCTCTCTCTCTCTCTCACTGTCTCCTTTCGGTATCCAGGGGAGATATCATAAGCCGTGAGAGAGAGGAAAGTGACTCTGCATCAATTAAGAGAGAGAGAGAGACAAGGGAGAGTGGACGAGGGCTATCTCAAGTGGTCAATGCTTATATATTCGCTGTGAGTGTCTGCGTCGGATAATTGAAGCTGCTGATTAATTGTGTAATGATGGGCTTCCCCTCTCGCTCTCGCTTGCTTCGAGAGAGAAGGAGAAAGTGGAACTTTAGCACCAGTTAATGAGAGACAAACGCCGAAAACCCTCCCTTAATTACTTAATAACACCGTGCAATGACGTTATCCGTTGACATTTCCCTTCCACTTCTCCTCGTCTGTTTCGTGTTTAGACTTTAGAAGCGTCATCCTTATTGTTTCAGAGTCTTCATTTCTTTGTGTTGTTTTGTTCGCTTCTGGAATTCCGAAATCATGTCCGGAATGCTCGAATTATACACCAAGTGCTGAATTGCGACCACTTCTCAAAACTGCAATGGATAGCTTCCGCACCTGATTAGACGTTATGTAGCCTCTCCACAATGCGATCGATTGCTGCCTCACCTGCTTCAGTTATACTGCCATTTCAAGTTGCTACTGCACCTGCCTGAAAGCTATGCAGCTACTCCAAACTGCGATAGATTACTGCTTCAGTTATATCGCCATTCTCAGCTGCAACGGATAGCCACTTCCACCTGCTTGAAAGTTATGTAATCACTCCATACTGCGATAGATTACTGCTTCAGTTATATCGCCATTCTCAGCTGCAATGGATAGCCACTTCCACCTGCCTGAAAGTTGTGTAACAACTCCAAACTACGATAGATTACTGCTTCACCTGCTTCAGTTATATCGCCATTCTCAGCTGCAATGGATAGCTACTTCCACCTGCCTGAAAGTTATGTAACCACTCCATACTGCGATAGACTGCCGCCTCACCTGTTTCAGTAATACGGCCATTCTTTGTTGCAATGGATAACTACCGCACCTGCCTGAAAGTTACGTAGCCACTCCAAACTGATAGATTACGATAGATTTGCTTCACCTGTGCAAGTTATTCTAGTAATCCCATAAGTTGAGCAAAAAAAAAAAAGTTGCAAATCCAAATTGAATACACCGAGCACAACTTTGGTCTATCACCGTGGGCAAAATGTATAGCTACTGCACCTGCCTAGATCATTTGGTCATTCCAAACTGCAACGATTGTCAGCCATATCTGCCTAGAGGGTATGTAGCTACTTCAAACTGCTAATAGCTGGCTGTCAGAGTTAGTGCAACCACCGTAAACGGTACCAGTTTACTGCTTTACCTACTCAAACTAAAGAGTCATTTCAACGTAATCGTTTACTAATACCTATGGATAGTTTGAAACCAGCAAACCAAAAACTATACGTCGGAAGAAAGCAAATTTTTACATTAAAAGGGGGAGATGGAACCCATCACACAAAAGATGGAAATTAAATTATTAATATTGTTGAAAATTTTTATAACGGTTTCTACAAACATGAAGAAAAATGGTCAGAGCAGAAGAAAGGATGCAGAAAAAAAAAGGAAAATGAAACAAAATTTATATGTGTACAAGTAACGCCGGTGCTGAAAGAAGAAGTTTATCATGCCATAAGATGTAGAAAAAAAGGGAAATGTGCTCAGGTGAAGATGAGATCTCAATTAGCATTATTAAAGAAGCAGGAGAAGAATTTGCCAGCCTTCTTCCACCTGCCGCTGTGGTGGTCGAGTGGTCATAATGACGGACTCGCATCGCGGGGATCCGGGTTAGAACCCCACCGTCACCGCAGTGGTGGTCGGCTGGAGTTGGTTTCCTGTGGTTCCCAACTTCGAGGCGCAAATGCGAGCCGATCTCCCCATTAAAAAGTCTCGCCACAGAGAGCAACACGCATACAACGATAAATTATTCAATCATTACACTTCACTCACAGTTAAGAAAACCGGTGGCAGATGGCAGCACGACACATAGCAAGCATTACACAAAAACAAACTTGACGTCAGGTTTCACTACACGTACACACACATTCCCGCTTGTACCAATTCGTTAGAGGTTCCGCAGGGGAATATGGACGAGGTGCATGCGGGGTTTAGTAGTAGTAGTAGCGTTCTTCCACCTTGAAGGTTACCGTCAGGGTCCACGGGTGCGATCCGGGGAAGAAACGATGTTCTTTACCCACCGTGCTTGGGATGACCACCGATAGATGGCGCCTTCCTTTCCCCAACCGATGGAATCGGGTTGGAAATCACCGAACGGCGATTTGACTAACACCGTTGGTGTGCGTAAAGTAGTACTCCAACTGCTTTACATACAAATTGTGTTACGAAATCGACGTGCCAGAAGATTCGAATAACGCATTGGACCAAGGGAAGCAAGAAATGTTAATTATTCATTCCCAGTATATTCCGCTGTTCCATCCGTGAAGGAAATTTTCCTCGAGAGAGGAGGCGGGCATGCAACAGCTAGAGTAAACCACAGTGCAAACGAGCCTCAACAGACCATGATACTGCTGCTGTGTACGGTAAGAAAAAGCAAATTCAAACAACAATACGCACATTTCAAAAAGCTTCGCAAATCCATTACAAAACTTTAATGAGGTGTATTATGAAGGCATACGTGCATATCTCCAACTTTAAGCCAAATAAGGAAGAAAAAAAAAGATTAGGAATCGGATTATAGATAATTAATTTAAATAATCAATTTTTCAAAAAGAATATGAAGAAACTTCTGCATCTTCGAAAATGAAGAACAAGAGCGAATTCCCTCTTAATTCCGAGGGGGGGGGGGGAGCAAATAAATTATTGATAAAAGAAGAATTGAATAATTTTTAATTAAAAGATTTCCAAAAATCATCTTTTTTTTCACAAAAGTAATAAAAATCTGTTCATGAATGAAATATTTCCATTCAGTTACCGACCAATGACGATAATGAGCACCATCTCCAAAGGAACGCAGTCATGAATTAATTAATTTTTAGGACCAAAAATTTCATAAAAGATGGATTATTGGGAATGATAATTATTGTTTTTGAATCATATTTGTGTGCGAGAGATAATTCTGGGCAAAGAAATCTTTCGAGTGGAAACAAAAGGAAAGCTCTACCATTGGCTGATACCGCTGCGGCCACGCCCCTCATTCGTTGTTTTGGAGTCTTCAGAATGACGTCATGGGTTTTGAAGAGCCTACTGTGTCTTTGGTGGTCGGTTGAGGTTGTAGTTATTCCAACAGGTGGCATCTGGCAAAGCGATTGGTTTAAGAATCTATTGGTTAAGAATGGACCTAATACAGTAAAACCACTCTTTGGTGGACCAACGCGGGACAAAAAAAAATTCGTCCGGGCAAAAAATTGTTTTATGGGGATAATGTTCCCCCAGTGGCGTAATAACGGAGAGGTGGGGTTAGCGGGCTATGGCCGAGTGGCCATATGGCAAATTTTTGGAATGATTTGCTAAGAAAATTAGTACATTAGTGGGAGAAGGTCGGCAAAATTTTATAACAACCACGAATCCGCCTCTGCTCACAGAGCGAGAGACTAGGTGAATGCGTGACCTAGAATTTTTGCAAGCATGTGAATAAACAAAAGAGTGTGCAAGCATGTAAATAAACAAAAGAGTGTGCAAGCACATGAATTAACAAAAGAATGTGCAAGAATGTGAATACTCAAAAGAGTGTGCAAGCATATCAATGGCCAAAAGAGTAACCTAAAGAGTGTGTGAAAATGGGAGTAACCAAAAAAGTAACCTAGAGAGTGTGTGAAAATGAGAGTAACCAAAAGAGTAACCTAGAGAGTGTGTGAAAATGAGTGAGCAAAAGAGTATGCATAGCATGTGAGTGAGCAAAAGAGTATGCATAGCATGTGAGTGACCAGAGGGGTATGCAAGCACGTGAGTGACCAAAAGGATACGCAAGCATGTGAGCGACCAAAAGAGTATGCTAGCATTTGAGGGACCAAAAGAAGGACTTAGAGATACGGGCATATTTATGGGGGGGGGGGGAGGCTAAGTTAAAAGAAGGGCGGCTAAATTCGGGTAGAAGACGGCAAAACCGTAAATATGCTTCTGGTTGTGCCTGTCCGTCAAAGTGATGCTGATGATGTTTATGATGTCTATTCCTCATAGTGAAAGCCTCATAAGCCCCGTCCACACGTGCAATAAAATATAGCGGGAAGTTCCGGGTAACGGGGATTTTCACCACACACCATTCACATGACGTTTAGTTTATGCCGGTAATCCTCCCCCCCCCCTCCTTCTTTCCGGAAGTCGTCACTGGTTACGTGGGATGAACGGAAGTGCTTGATTCAAGATGGCTGACGAAGGAGCTTACAGTAGTTTCCGCGGCGCAAAGGATTATGGGAGAGAAGGTCGGTGTCGGCCACCAATCCACCCCAAGAAAGATAGGCTTTCTTGATGAGCTTCTCCCCCACCTTTTTTTCCCCTACGAGGGGAAAGAAGTTGCCATGCCGGTAATTATCACCAAAGTGGACCCCCAATCTTGCACATGTGAACGGGGCTATAGTGGATGATTCGAAAGTCGCTTTTGAAACTCCCAAGGCGGCATGGGAAATTTTTCCCCCACTGATCGTCCAGAAAAAAAGACAAGATTGCGGGTCAATGTATAGTATCATCCTCCGCGTGACTCGGACACGCAAACAAACAAATACTGACCAATAAAAATCATAAAGAAAACAAGAACGAAACTATAACATGACGAAAGAAAGTTCCAGAACGTCTTCGCGGAAAACGAAAAGGTCAATATTTACCTGTTCTTAATACGATTTATTCGGAACATTTCCCCCCTCTGTGTGAAAACACAGAAGGAAGAAAGACAAAATACTCTATAAGAAAAGTATGTTTTTATACTTCTTGTATTTTCTTACACAAGAATCGCCCACGACAATGGCCAGATGCGAATCGATCGCTTCCGACGATGAGTTGGAAAATACCTCGATTCATCCCGAAGTATAAAATGGTGACTCATTAGTTCAGGAACCATTCGAGTCAGCAGAATTTTTAGCCATTTTTGACCCCCCCCCATTGCCAGCAAAACTTTGATCCCCCCCCCCTCGTCAGCAAAATTTCGATTAGCGTTCTGCCACTCCACAATTAACCCATGTTGGGATCAGGGACGTACCCGGGGCAGGGAGGGGGGTAAGACCCGCCATGCACCCCCTTCCCCGATAAAAAAAAAAGAAATTCATTTTTTATGGGAAAATATTTTTGAAAAAAATTAAAATGGTTAGGGGTCATTAAGATATTACGTCGTCATCGATGGGGGGGGGGGGGGGGGTCCGATTTGCTGACTTTTGGGGGGGGGGGGTTTGGATAATGCTTACGTCGTCAACCACCCTTTATGAAAATATGAGTTAGGATTCAGAGGGGCAGAGCTGATGACGAAATTTTGCTAACAATGGGTGGTGGGAGGACGGGGTCAGCGTTTTGCTGACTTTTGCTCAAAAACGGCTAAAAATTTGCTTACGTAATACTTGAACGGCCCCTTATGTGTTACTATAATCAATTTCTGTTTATTTCAATGCTATTTGAATGCTAAGGGGTCATTCAAGTATCGATGGGAGGGGGGTGGGTTTGGATGATGCTTACGTCATCAACCACCCTTTATGAAGATATTAAATATTCTTAACGGCATCTCATTCGGTGCTGCAATAACGAGAAAAATCTTTCGCTAGTTTGTGGGAACCTTAACTGACATTCTCCCCAATGATAAATCCCTTACAGAGCCTCTTCATCGATCTCTAAATGTTTCACGGATCCTTCAAGTGCTCAGGAAATGTGTCGCGGGCTGCTTAAGTGCTATGCAGGGCCGCAACTAGGTACTTGGTCACCCGGGGTAAGCACGTATTTTGACGCTCCCCTTGTAATGTTGAAGGAGAGGTTTCAGAATGAAATTTGCGCCCCCCCTCGGGTCCAGCGCCCGGGGCACGAGAACCGCCTGCTCCCCCCCCCCCTTTCCTAGTTGCGGCCCTGGTGCTATGGAAATGTGTCGCGGGCCGCTTAAGTGCTGTGGAACCGCGCAACGCATCACTCAAGTAATCCGTAATTATGCCACGGATCACTTAAGTAATCAGTGAATGTGCCGCGGGTAACTCGATTGATGTAGAACCGCACTGGGGATGCCGCTTAAGTGCTCTAAAATTGTACCGCATGTCACTCAAGGAATCTCTAAATGTGCCACGGATCATTTGAGTGTTATGGAACTGTGTCGCGGGTTACTTAAGTGATCTTTGAATGTGCCACGGGGCCTACTTCAGTCATCTGAAAATGTGCCACGGGCCACTTAAATGCTCTTGAATTGTGCCACGGGTCATTTAAGCGATCTGTAAAATGCGCCGCTTAGTTCATTTTTACAAAATTGGGTTTGAGGGGGCAAGCCTCATCAGATAACCTTCAGGGCCACATTTGGTCCGTGGGTCAAAGGTTTACCATATATGGCTTAAACGGTGGATCGCAATGAATTTCTTAAAGAGAATTTTGAGTTCTCATCTTTCAAATAGCATTGAAATTAACGGGAGGAGGCGCACGTGCCGCCTATGCCCCCCCCCCCCCCGTCTCCCGCGTACGTTTCTTATCCCACCAATATGCGTTAGGAGAGGGGGGGGTAGTGCTGACGAAATTTTGCTGACAAGGGGGGGGGCGTCACAGTTTTGCGGACATGTGCTGGCAGGGGGGGGAAGGGGTCAAAAATGGCTAAAAATTTGCTGACGTAATACTTGAACGGCTCCTAAGAACTCAAAACCTCTCTTTAAAAAAATAGTTGTGACCAACTTTCCAAGTACTAACTTATTGCCCAAGGGCCAAATTGCACCGTCGGGGGTTTTCTAATGTGACCAGCCACCTCGAACCTAATTCTGTAAAAATGAACTAAGCGGCACATTTACATCTCTTTAAAATGACCAGTGGCGCAATTCCAGAGCATTTGAGCGGCCCGTGGCACATTTATAGATCACTCAAGTGACCAGCGGCGCAGTTGCGGAAGACTTAAACGGTCCGAGGCACTACTAGAGATCTATTAAGTGGCATGTGGCACAGTTTCAAAGCATTTAAGCGGCCCCCAGTGTAGTTCTACTTCACTCAAGTTAACCGCGACACATTGCCAGATTATTTGGTTGATCCGCAGAGAAGAATTGCGGATCACTTGAGTTACGCGCAGCACAGTTCCAGAGCACTTAAGCTGCCCGCGACCCGTTTCTAAAGTAATTGAGCTGCCCGCGCCGTTTTTACATAACTTAAAGCATTGCCGTGCGCAAAGGGGGAATCTGCGTACGGCTTTGCATAGGCGTACGCAGAATTTTCTCGAGGGGAGGGGGGGGGGGTTCAGATTTTCTTCCTTCTGAAGGGGGTGTTTTCACGTTTTTCCCTGCAAAATAACACTATAATCTTGGCTCAAGGGGAGGAGTTAGGACACCGGTCCCCCCCCCCTTGTATACGTCAATGCGCCTATGACTTAAAGGGTCCGCGGAACATTTAGAGATCATTAAAGTGGCTCTATAGAGAAATTATCAATATAGGGGGAATATTAGTTTAGTGCCTACAAACTAGGCAACGGTTTTTCCCGTTTTTTTTTTGGCACATCCAGTACAGATATTTTCATTTAAAACATTTTATATTTATATAAAGGGTGGTTGATGACATTAAGCGTCATGCAAACCCATGGCCCCCACAAGGGGTGGGCTGACAAGGCTCCAGCCCGGGGACCCGGTGTGATTTTAATCATTTTTTTGTTTTTTCACGCTATAAATTCATCATAAAGGGGCCCCGTGAAAGTCTGGTCCGGGGGGGGGGGTGGGGTGCCTGTAAAAGATCCCAGCCTAGGGGCCCTGTTTCAGGATGTGGGGGCCATGTGCAAACCTCCCTACCCCGTTCCACGTTGTCACCAAAAGTCTGCAAATCCGGACCTCCCCCACCCACAATCGATGCTGAGGTAATACTTGAATGACCCCCCAATCAATCGTTTCAGAAATTCCTCAACAGTGGAGGTATAAGAAAGGTATAACGTTGCATCGTCTGGGAACTTTCCGAATGGATGGCCCTTTCCGTTACTTCAGTGAAACCCCAGATGAGTTTCCTTTCGGAAACTAAATTGGAAATAAGAAACTTTCCACTTCTTATTTTTTTTTGCGCATGTGTATATATTCCATTCATTTAATTTTCGCCCCTGTTTTATATTCCATTTGCGAAAGGAATCGCCCCCGCCCCCCCCCCTTTTCTTCTTCCTTGGCTTTCTATTCCTTCTCTGGGCGAGGATTCGGAGATGGATTGATATCGCCTTCTAAATAATCTCGCCCGATCGATCTCCGTCCGAAGATTGAAGACCCCCTTTTTTTCCCCAAACGATGACGTCCATCTTCATTTGTGTTAAGAGATTTTCATCTAATTAGCCGTGGGTGAGAGAAAGAGAGGGAAAAAAACCCTTTATCTCTCGTTATCGTGACGGTGGCGCCATCTATTTGTGTGTCTAATTTCATGTATATATTTTTTTGTGCGAGGGAAAGAGATACTCAGTCGCACCCTGGCTGGAGTTTCGGTCTGTTGTGGAATTTGTGTTAAACATCGAACCCATTGGATAAGGTCTTGCATGTAGGACTACGCCTAGAACACTTCCGAGTGACGTCATGATTAGAGAGTGATGAATGACGCTGATTGGTCTACGTGACTCGTAAGCGCTGTATAATTAGGGTGACCATACGTCCCGTATTTCCCGGGACAGTCCCGGTGCTTTCTATTTTTCTGGTCGTCCCGGTTTTTCCCGTTTTTTACGCGAGCCCTACTTGAATTTTTATTCTTTATTGAAGTCAAAGACTGAAATTATATTTTTCAACTCATAAATTATATTATAATAATTAAAACTATAAATAAGAATATTAATTTCCCACATTTTTCTCGGTGACGTTTTTCCTTGTGGAATTCATTTTAATCCACTGCAATTTGCAGTATTTTTCCGCCATATTGTTTTTCCCTTAATTTCAGCAATATTTGGCAACTTAGTTCAGTATTGGCGACATTTTTGGCGATAATTAGCCATGTCCCGTATTTCCAATCCCAATTTCCCGTATTTCTCTCGAGGAAATATGGTCAGCCTATGAATAATACAAATGCTATGTCACAACAGGCAAAATGACCAACAAGGTGGCTGAATTCAAGTATTACGTCACCATTCAGGGGGAGAGGAGGAGTAATTCGGGTTTGCTGAGTTTCGATGACAAGGGGGGAGGGGGTTTTGAATGATGTGCTTACCACATCACCCATCTGTGTGCACCTGAACTAACATTCTCCAAACTGATAAGGCCTATATAGAGCCACTTTAGTGATCTCTATATGTTCCGTGGATCCTTCAAGTGCTCTAGAAATGGGTCGCGGGCCACTTTAGTGCTCTGGAACTGCACCGCGCGGCACTCAAGTCATCCGTAATTACGCCGCGGATCACTCAAGTAATCTGCGAATGTGCCGCGAGTAACTTGAGTGTTCTAAAAGTGCACCACATGCCACTAAAGGGATCTCTAAATGTGCCACGGACCGCTTAAATGCTCTGAAACTGCGTGGAGTCGATCTGCGAACGTGCCGTTTAGTTCATTTTCACAAAATTAGGTTTTGAGGTGGTAGGCCACATCAGATAACCCCGAGGGCCACATTTGGGCCGCGGGCCATGGGTTTAGCATGTATGGCTTCTTAAAGGGTGGATCGAAATGAAGGGGGGGGGGCCCACGAGCCCCCTATGCGCCCCCCAGGTTGCATCGCTGATCCCAATATGCGTTAGGAGCTGGGGGGGACAGAGATGACAGGGGGGGGGTCAAAAATTGCTGAAAATCTGCTGGCGTAATATTTGAACGGCCCCTAATTAGGACAACCATATTTCATTAAAAAAAATACGGATTATCGCCAATCCTCGCCAAAGAGTGGTCGAAAATTGTCAGTTACGGTTGTAATTGTTATAAAATTCCCAATGTGTCCACTATTGTACCAAGTGTTAAGTCATTTCTTTAAAAAAAAGTGACTTTGGTCATTTTGATTCTCAGTTCCCTCAACCGTATATATATATATCTTTTAAAAACATTCTAAACCAGAAAAATCACCAAAAATCAACGATAAATCGCCAATTATCGCGAAACAAACGAGAAACTAAGAAATTCTTCGATACTTGGAAGTCCCGTTATTTTTTTTTGTCCTTGTCCTGGCTTTTATTCATGATGATGATGATGATTCCCAGATGGAGGTAAGAAACGGGATTTCAAGAGCGATAACACAACAACAACAATGGCTAAAGAGATTGGTTCGTCCGGGAATCGTTGGAAAACACCAACACAAAGTAAATAAAATAGTTTTTGCTCTTTCGTAGAGAGAAAGTTTGCGCGTCTGTTGCTTATCTTCTTGTTCTTTGTGGCCGAAATTGTCCGGGAGATAAAGCTGTTAAAAAACAGGAGAATCGGGAGCAGGGAAAAGACGGTGTTGCTCCTTTTTTTTTTTACTTCAAAAACTGGAACAGATATTGTGTGCGAAGAAGAAGATTCGAGAAAGAGGATTCTATACATCGGAGATTCTTTTGTAAGGACAAATTCCGGGACACGCTCACTTTTCCAGGACAAAAAAAGAGAAAGTTTCTTTTTCTTTGTTGTTGCTTTGGGAAAAGGAAATGTTGAATAGGGGGAGGGTAGTTCACTCCAGGAATGTTCAAGCGGTAAAGGTTATGTTTCCAAGACATTGGCGATTTTTATTGGCATTTTTTGGCTTCTTTTACGCTTATAATATTACGCCAAGACAACTTCTGAATGTGTAGTCTTTAGTGGATTCCGTGTTTCTAAATATAGATTATATTTAATTCTTGCCTCTTGGCTACATCATAAGTTACGCCAAATTCGCCAAATTTCGATCGTGAGAGTCAAACTCAACGATGTCTTTAGAAAATGTTGGAATCACACGCAACAATGCCTTCCGAAAACGTTTGAAACGAACTGAACAATTTCTTTAAACAGATGTAAAACCGAACACAATAATGTCTTTCGTTTAACCGTACGAACCGAACTCAACAATATCTTTCAAAAAGGAATCAAATCCAACAGTGTCTTTCAAAAACGTGGAAACCGAACTCAATAATGTCTTTTAAAAACATGGGAACCGAACTGAACAATGTCTTTCGAAAACATGGGAACCGAACTCAACAATGTTCTCGAAAACATGGGAACCGAACTAAACAATGCCTTTCGAAAACATGGGAACCGAACTGAACAATGTCTTTCGAAAACATGGGAACCGAACTAAACAATGCCTTTCGAAAACATGGGAACCGAACTGAACAATGTCTTTCGAAAACATGGGAACCGAACTCAACAATGTTCTCGAAAACATGGGAACCGAACTAAACAATGCCTTTCGAAAACATGGGAACCGAACTAAACAATGCCTTTCGAAAACATGGGAACCGAACTAAACAATGCCTTTCGAAAACATGGGAACCGAACTAAACAATGCCTTTCGAAAACATGGGAACCGAACTAAACAATGTCTTTCGAAAACATGGGAACCGAACTGAACAATGTCTTTCGAAAACATGGGAACCGAACTCAACAATGTTCTCGAAAACATGGGAACCGAACTAAACAATGCCTTTCGAAAACATGGGAACCGAACTAAACAATGCCTTTCGAAAACATGGGAACCGAACTCAACAATGTTCTCGAAAACATGGGAACCGAACTAAACAATGCCTTTCGAAAACATAGGAACCGAACTCAACAATGTTCTCGAAAACGGTGGAACCGAACTAAACAATGTCTTTGGAAAACGGTGGAACCGAACTAAGCAATGTCTTTCGAAAACATGGGAACCGAACTCAACAATGTTCTCGAAAACGGTGGAACCGAACTAAACAATGTCTTTGGAAAACGGTGGAACCGAACTAAACAATGTCTTTGGAAAACGGTGGAACCGAACTAAACAATGTCTTTCGAAAACGGTGGAACCGAACTAAACAATGTCTTTGGAAAACGGTGGAACCGAACTAAACAATGTCTTTCGAAAACGGTGGAACCGAACTAAACAATGTCTTTCGAAAACATGGGAACCGAACTCAACAATGTTCTCGAAAACGGTGGAACCGAACTATACAATGTCTTTGGAAAACGGTGGAACCGAACTAAACAATGTCTTTGGAAAACGGTGGAACTGAACTAAACAATGTCTTTCGAAAACATGGGAACCGAACTAAACAATGTCTTTCGAAAACATGGGAACCGAACTAAACAATGTCTTTCGAAAACATGGGAACCGAACTCAACAATGTTCTCGAAAACATGGGAACCGAACTCAACAATGTTCTCGAAAACATGGGAACCGAACTCAACAATGTTCTCGAAAACATGGGAACCGAACTCAACAATGTTCTCGAAAACATGGGAACCGAACTCAACAATGTTCTCGAAAACATGGGAACCGAACGCAATAATGGCTTTCGAAAACGCAGGAACCAAATTCAAAATTGTGTTTTGAAAACATGGAAACAAAGAAAGAAAGATCCGGTTTCCTCTATCTTTGAAGAAAGTGGAAACCGAAATCACACACACACACGCGCAACAACGTCTTTCAAAAACGTGGTATCTGAACTCAACAATGCATTTCAAAAACATGAGAATCGAATGTCATTATGGTTTTCTTAAACACAGGAATAAAAATTTCAAGATGCCTTTGGAATGATTGAAATTAATTGCAAATAAATTCTAAAAACTGGGACAATAAATTCAACAATGCTTTCGAAGTGAGTAAGAGGGGGTTCTCGAACATTTTAACATGCAACAATGGCACAATCACCTCAGTGCCAAAAATTTAATAATGGTGTCCCTTGAATAAAGATCAATTAAGAATTAACATACTCCTGGAAGAAAGGTAATTTCAACAATGTAAAATAACAAGGGCCGTTTGATAAGTATGGTAAAAAGAAGGGTGTCTAAAAGGTCACGTGAGTGATCGGTAAACAATCGGTTCCCGTAACTAATCTAGAAATGGGCCATGGGTAACTTAAGTGATTTGTAAGTATGCCGCGGGCCACTTTGGGAATGTGCCGCGAACCGCGAACTGTGTCGAAGGTCACTCAAATTATCTGCATTTATATGCCGCGGGTCCTGTAAGTGATCTGGAACGGCATCGCGTGTCACTTGAGTGATGTGGGACTCCACCGCGGGCCGCGTAAGTACTCTGGAATTGTGTTAAGCGATGCGTAAATATGTCGTGTGTCACTAAAGTGATCTTGTATAAAGATGTTATCTATAAACGTGGCGCGGGTCACTTAAATTATCTGTAAACGTGCTGGGGATAACTTGAGTGATGTGGAACCGTGCCGTGGGTAACTTGAGTGACGTGGAACTGCACCACGTGTCGCTTCTTATGTGCTGCTCCACAACTGTGTAGCGGGTTACTCGATATAGCCTTTAAATATGCCGTGGGTCGCATAAGTGATTTGAAATTGTACCGCGGACCACTAAAGTGATTTGAAACTGCACCGCGGTTCATGTAAGTGATTTTTAAATGTACCCCGGGCCACTTAAGTGCTCTGCAGTTATGCCGCGGGTCCTGTAAAAGTGATCTGGAACAGCATAGTGTGTAACTTAAGTGATTTGAAACTGCACCGCGGTTCATTTAAGTGATTTTTAAATGTGCCCCGGGCCACTTAAGTGCTCTGTAGTTATGTCGCGGGTCCTGTAAAAGTGATCTGTAAAGATGCCGCGGGCGTAATTGTGTAACATGTCTGGAGCAACCTGGGCACTGCCTCATAGCCGAATAGGGGTGGGGGGGGGCTCCAAAAAAATTTACACTTATTTTGCATAATAATAATAATAACAACCCTTTCAAGAAGTACCCCGAAAAGGCACACTTGAGTTTTTTCAGCGATCTGTAAAGAGATCCCGTGGGTTCTTTCAGCGATCTGGAACTGTGCCATGGGTCATTCAAGTGATCCGTGAATATGCCGTTGTCCCTTAAGTGATTTCGAAATGTCCCCTGGGCCATTCGAGTGACGCGGAACTGCGCCGTGCGTCGCGCACAATGCTCCCCAAACGCGCCGCTGCGAGCTCATTCTCACAAAATGAGGTTTGAGGAGAGGTCGCGGGGCCACATCAGCTGACTCCGAGCGCCACTTTTGGCCCGCGGGCAATGTGGTTGATCATGTGTGTGTGTGTGCTACCTCATCGAGATTTACCTTGCTTATATCAAATGGCCTACGCCAATTATTAACTATACTAAACCGACGTGATTCCCAACGTGATCGTTAACGCCCCCTGGGGGTGGGGGGGTGGAAGCTACGGGTATAACATAGGATCCTATGGGTTAGATTACGTTGGGAGCGACAACATAGATGAAAAACATTTCTGAAGAAGGGGGCGACGGGACAACAAAGGGTTAGGATACTATGAACTAAACCCCCAAAACTTAACAATCGATTGATACCAGAGACAATAAATAATAAACAGTTGAAAGTCAGGAGAGAAATGTCCAAGAATATAAATATCACTTCTCTCAGCGATAAAAAGGGTGTCTCCGTTGACAGTTGGTCGAAACCGAATTTGGGATCCCTTTGATTGAACGAGATCCCGGAAACGTGACCTGTTTGAGAATCCCGGGATTTTTGCCTCTCGGACACGTCATTTATAAAAGTATTGAGCGGCGACACAGTCTTAGGTAGGTGTCCTCGAGTCACGATCTCTTTCCGTTTTGTTTGCCTTTTAAGAAACTGTTGGAAGCCATTTTGGAGATTGACAACAATGACGATTTTTGTTCTTGTTGTTGTTGGTGTAACGGATTGCCGTGGAAGTTTGTTCGAAGAATTGGCGCAATCTTTGTTGTCTTTAGGATTTAATTGTTCCTTCTTGTTGTTTGATTGGTTCGGTTTTGGCGGAAGCCGTTGTTGTAATGGCGGTCCACGATCGTCTTAGAAGCTTGATGGATTTATGATTGTTGAGGACAGGGAAATGAAGGATGTTATAATCCCTTCTTCACCAACAATACTGATGTCTTGAACGAGGTTTTTTTTTATTAATTGTTGCAATTGTGCTGACTAAAAAAAAAAAATTATAGCCAAATGGTTGATAAGATTAGCGAAATTTATTTTCTGTTTGGCGATGTTGGCGAATAGACGAAAGTTATTTGGTGAAATGGGTTTTCTATTTGTTAAATGAATTAAATAATTCGTTATGATAGGGTGAAATGGCGATCGGTTGGCAAATCAGGTGGAAAATGTAGCCAAATGGACGAATATCATTAAAATTAATAAGCTGTTTGGCGACATTGGTGAATAGGCAATCGTCAGTTTGTAAAGAGTTAGCCTTTTATTTATTCAATGAATCGAACAATCCATTATGATTTGGCGAGACGGCGAACAATCGTAGTAATTTGGCGTCTGACCAGACAGAAAATGTAGCCAACAGCCAAATGAGAGAAAGTGTTCTGCCAAATTCAATTGCTCGTTTGTAAAAATTCATTGTTGAATTCTCGTCGTTCATAAAAATCTATTGTTGAGTTCTTGTTCATAAAAAAAAATCCGTAGTTAAATTCTCTTTTGTAGAAATCCATTGTTGAGTTCTCGTTTATAAAAAAAAAAAAAAAATCTATTGCTGAATTATCTTCTTTTTAAAAATCCTTTGTTGTGCTCTCGTTCATAAAAAAAATCCATTGTTGAATTTTCGTTCATAAAAATCTATTCTTCAATTATCTTTTGGAAAAATCTATTGTTAAGAGTTTTCGTTCATACAAATCTAGTCTTGAATTCTCCTTTGCGAAATTACGTTGTTGAATTCTCGTTCATAAAAATCCGTTGTTGAGTTCCCTTTTGTAAAAATATATTGTTGTACTCTCGTTCCCTGAAATCCATTGTTGAGTTCTCATTCATGGAAATCCATTGTTGAGTTCTCATTCATGGAAATCCATTGTTGAGTTCTCATTCATGGAAATCCATTATTGAATTCTCAAGTAAAAATCCATTTTTTAGTTCTCGTTCATAGAAATCCATTGTTGAATTATGGTTTAAAAATTCATTGATAGCCAATAAAGAAATTTTGGCGACATTGCTAGACAATTGTTATTTGGTGAAATGGGTCTTAGGGGCCGTTCAAGTATTACGTAAGCAAAATTTTGTCATCACTGCCCCCCCCCTCCACCTCCTAACGCATATTGGTGGGATCAGAAACGTACGGGGGAGGGGGGGGGCATAGGGGGCTCGTGCGCCTCCCTCTCCCCAGACGAGAAAAAAAATCAATTTTTAATGCAAGAAATATTTTCTGAAAAATTGAAATTTCGAAAGAAAATACCTTTATATGTCATTATAATCGATTTCTGTTAATTTCAATGCTGTTTGAAGGGTAACCTAATTTTGTAAAAATGAACTATGCGGCACATTTACAAATCGCTTAAATGACCCGTGGCACAATTCCAGATCACTGAGATAGGCTTCAACGCAAAGATCACTTAAGTAACAGAACACTTAAGCGATCCGTGGCACATTTAGAGATCCCTTGAGTGACATATGGCACAGTTTTAGAGCACGCAAGCGGCCCCCAGTGCGGTTCTACGTATCTCTCAAGTTACCCGCGGAACATTCCCAGATTACGTAAGTGATCCGTGGCATAGTTAAGAATCACTTGAGTGATGCGTGGCACAGTTCCAGAGCACTTAAGCGCAAACATAATAGTTGCACTCCACGTCCAACTACTATCTGCTTTGCTCAGATATGGAAACTTTTTCAAAAAAGTGAAAAGTTACGGTTTTTTTTTTCCTTCAAATCTTCATGAATGAACGCCAGGGGCTCTGCCACCGGACTTATCCCGTTGCCGAGATCTCTTCCAGCCCAGCTTCGTGGCAGAGTCTGGGACAAAGTGAGTGCACCTAACAGTCTCGAGTGTGTAGCTAGCTAGTGTTGTGTTTGATATTTCAGTGCTGCCATCTATACTTCAGCCTTCAAATCTTCAGAAGAACAGTATAAGAATACTCAGGATTTAAGGAACGGTGATGAAATGCGAATTGGTTATTTAAGTAATTTATAATATTGTAAAATGCAATTGAAACCATTGAATGGTTTCGTGATATTTTCTGTGAGGTCTATGGGCCCTACAACGTTACAAATATTCAATCATTACACTTCACTCACAATTTGAAGTATAGATGGCAGCACTGAAATATCATACACAACACTAGCTACACACTCAGGCTGTTCGGTGTACACACTCACTTTGTTCCAGACTCTGCCACGAAGCTGGGCTGGAAGAGATCTCGGCAACGGGATAAGTCCGGTGGCAGAGACCCTGGCGTTCATTCATTCATTCATTGTGAGGTCTATGGGGAGGGGGGGTCATTTTCAAAGAAGTTTCAATTGTACGATTTTCACCCTTATACGACATTTTGACGTGGCCTCTTGAACGTTGTTTAAACGAGGTTCCATTTGTGGTAACGAATCTGTAGCATGGGAAAATCTTGTGGGGGGGGGGGGGTTGCACAGAATGCAAAGGAACAATTCAATACTTCCGAATCTTTGAAGGAAGACCGTCATAAAAATCCTCATGTAGGTCTCTCTCTCTTGAGAGTTTTGGGACTACCAATTCCCAGGAAGTCATCTTGACTGTTGTTGTCTGAAGGACTTGCGTGCGAGAATAGGAAGAAAGAAAGAAAGGAGTCACAACCCGAATATTGTTTGTCTCCTACTGGTCGATTATCCAATGTTTTCTCCGAATTACTTTGGAGCACCCGTTCTCAACAGAAATGAAAATAGAAAATTGCTTCAGGGAAAACAGTAACAAGAAAATTTTTCAAGCTACCAGGGTTCCGTCCCTCTCGATTCCGCGGAACCCTAAAAAAGCTCTCATGGAACCCAAGGGTTCCGCGGAACACCGGTTGGAAAACCCTTCTGTAGGGGACTTATCAATAGGTAGAATGTTAGTTCAGGTGCCCAATAACTATCGAAAGATTTTTCCCGTTTTTGGCGCACCGAATAAGATGTCATTAAAAATATTTCATATCTTCATAAAGGGGGAGTTGATTACGTACGTAAGCATCATCCAAACCCGCCCCCTCCTCCCTTGTCATCAAAAGTCAGCAAATCGGAAACCCCCTTCCCCCCCCCCCCCGATGCTGACGTAATACTTGAATGACCCCTTATGAGATGAATCAAACAATTCATTAAGATTTGGCGAAATGAAATGGTGATCAATTATAGCAATTTTGCGAATCCGATAAAAGATTTAGCCTAATGCAAAAGAAAGGGGTCAGTCAATTTTATTATATATTTGGTGACATTGGCGAATGAATAACTCTTATTTGGTGAAATAGGTCTTTTATTAAATCGCTAAACTGAACAATCCATTCCGATTTGGCGAGACGGTAAGCAATCGTAGTTATTTGGCGAACTGGACAAAAAATGCAACCCAATAGGAAAAGGGCGAATCAAATTTATGGTTCATTTTGGCGACACTGGCGAATATTTTGGCAACATTGGCGAGCCTGTTCCGCACCAACAGATCTTTAAAAGAATTCTGCAGCGCATAAACCGGTTTCGTGATGTGAATACGCTAAATCGACTATTCAAATCACCCGCGTAGAGCTTTCCACTCCTTGAAACTGGTTTTTGCGCTGCGGAATTCTGTAGAGCTCTGCTGTGTAGACCCGGATTTGGAAAAGTACCGTAGCACTGCGGATATAGATACGGCTTTAGAACAGCGGTTCTCAACTTTTTGTTTTTACTCGCGGAGCTCCTTTTTACTCTATAATTTCTATGGTGGAGCCCGTGGGCCTCTTTTTTAAATTTATTTTTGAAATCTACATTTATTTTATTGCCCTGGAGCCGGTGAGCCTTGGAAAAGCACACGGAGCACCGGTTGAGAACCCCCTGACGTAGAGAGTTTGCAAACATGTGAGTGACGAAAACAATGAGCATGCATGTGTATAATTAAAAGAGTGACCTAAAGCGAGTGGCTAGTTCGGTAAGTTACCAAAAGATTGACCAAGAAAGTGTGCAAGCATGTGACTGGCCAAGAAAGCGTGCAAGCTTGTGACTGACTAAGAAGGTGTGCAAGTACGTGACTGACCAAGAAGGTGTGCAAGTACGTGACTGACCAAGAAATTGTGCAGCCGTGTGACTTCCCAAGAAAATGTGCAACCGTGTGACTTGCCAAGAAAATGTGCAATGCAAGCACGTGACTGACCAAAAGAGTGTGCAAGCATGTGACTGGCCAAGAAAGTGTGCAAGCTTGTGACTGACTAAGAAGGTGTGCAAGTACGTGACTGGCCAAGAAGGTGTGCAAATACGTGACTGACCAAGAAGGTGTGCAAGTACGTGACTGACCAAGAAATTGTGCAACCGTGTGACTTGCCAAGAAAATGTGCAAGCACGTGACTGACCAAAAGAGTGTGCAAGAATGTGACTGACCAAGAAGGTGTGCAAGTATGTGACTGATCAAGAAAGTGTGCAACCATGTGGCTGATGAAGAAAGGGTGCAACCATGAGACTGACCAAGAAAGTGTGCAAGCACGTGACTGACCAAAAGAGTGTGCAAGAATGTGACTGACCAAGAAGGTGTGCAAGTATGTGACTGATCAAGAAAGTGTGCAACCATGTGGCTGATGAAGAAAGGGTGCAACCATGAGACTGACCAAGAAAGTGTGCAAGCACGTGACTGACCAAAAGAGTGACCAAGAAAGTGTGTAAGCATGTGACTGGCAAAACAGTCACCAATAAGTGTGCAAGCATGTGACTGACAAAAGAGTGACCAAGAAAGTGTGCAAGCGTGTGATTGATCAAGAAAGTGTGCAAGCGTGTGATTGACCAAGAAAGTGTGCAAGCATGTGACTGACCAAAAGAGTGACCAAGAAAGTGTTCAAGCGTGTGACTGACCATAAGAGTGCGCAACGTGTGATTGACCAAGAAAGTGTGCAACGTGTGATTGACCAAGAAAGTGTGCAAGCACGTGGCTGACCAAAAGAGTGACCAAGAAAGTGTGCAAGCTTGTGACTTACCAAAAGAGTGACCAAGAAAGTGTACAAGCATGTGACTGACCATATGAGTGATCTATAAAATGTGTTAGTGGTGGCGGTGGGGGTAGTGATCTAAAGAGTGAAGGACCGGTCATCGAGCGGCCGAAGGAGTGGCCAAGAAACTGTGCAAGCACGTGCGTAACCAACACAGCAGCGGTTCTCAATCTTTATTGACTCTCGAAGTACTTTTTGGTACATAATTTCTATGGCTGAGGCCCGTAAAAGGCTTTGCTTTAAAAATAAATTTACTGATTTATCTTCTAATTCCCCTCGAGCTGCCGCGGAGCCCGTGGGAAGTTCACACGGAGCACGTAAAGCACCGGTTGAGAACCGCTGCTTTAGAAGATTGAACCTCGAATTACAGCCGTACCGTAAATTTCGTGATCTGTGCGCTCACGAGTTTTTGGAAACGAACCTGAAAAATTGAATTCACGCCGCGCACTTACAGTCCAATGATTGTTGATTATCTCTATTGAATTTACCTAAAGCCACAACAAGATGTTCAACAACCCCGTACCAAGTTTCCTTTGAAGTTCCCTAACCCAATTGTTGGCCCCCCCAACCCCCCATTATTGACTTTCACAGTCAAAGTAGAAACCTGACTCAACAGTGTATAGATTGGAATTTTATACGAATCATAACCCTTTCATTAAAGATGGCCGCCGGAGTAATTGAATCATTGACTTGTATGGGATGGAAATGGCGTCTTTGGAAAGGGGGAAAATAGAAGATCATCGACCGATCAATTATTGTGTAGAATGTTCCAGAAAAGAAAAAAATCGCGGAATATCGCTGGTCTTTTGCGAGGAATATTCGCGTAACGAGATGATTCCTTTTTCGGGAACGATGGGGTCCTTATTGTGTTCCGGATACGAGACGTTTCCGGAGATGCAATCAAATATGCTAATTCGTTGGAACGGGAACAAAGATGGCCGCCACCGCATCGTCATCATCAAATATGCAAAACATGGCGTCGTTTTACGTTTCTTATCTTTTTGATTCGTTTTTTTTTTTTTTCAGGAATGATATCTCGTACGATTGATTTTTTTGAAGCGATATATTTCTGAATATACTGCTAGACGGTTGTCTTTGTAACCGTGCCTCCGATTTGTGAGAAAATTGGCTATTTATTTTCCGCTTCCTATTGTTCGCCAATGTCCGCCAAATAACTTCGGTTCTCGCGCGAGAAAATTTCGTGGCATCCGTTATTAAAGCCAAGTTGGCCTCTTCATTCTTCAGTTTAGTTAATAATACCTGCTCGATTTAGTTAATACATGCGGGCCAAATGTGGCCCACCGATGAGTTCCATCGGCCAACAAAATGCGTACTTCGGGAAAGTATCAATACAAACACGATTCATGCTTAAGGCTGACCATATTTCTTTCACAAAAATATGGGTAATCAGGATTTATGCATGATATCAACAATTATGTGAAAGTGTCGATTGCAGCCGCATAAATTTGTCAAAGGCAAGTAAACATTCATGTCCTACTGCCAGTCCATCCTGATCGACTGGAGCTGTGTCAGCGAGTCACCCCGTACCAAGCGGCGTCATCCAAGGATCTGTGCTGGGTCCTATTCTATTCACTTTGTTCACTGACGACATAGCTCAAGTCGTCTTTCCCATTCTACAATTCGCAGATGATATAAAGCTATTCTGAACGACGGACAACACAATGGGCCTCGAGACTGCCTGCTTCCGTCTATTCCGTTAGAGTAACCAGACCAATCTTCCTATTTCTATCGTCAAGAGTAGCTCTATGCGTCTAAGCAGACCCACCGACCCTTCCTGCTATCAGATGGGTCCTGTAGTTTTGCGACACTTGATCATATGCTCCGATCTGGGTATTTCGATATCCGGTTCTCTTGACTTCACTGATCATTACCGTAATATGGTCTGCAGGGCCAATAACATTTCACTTGAGTGACTTGGATGCAGTTCCAAATCCCTAGAGAAGGAGGTTCTTAATCTATTGATCACGACGCAAACTTCGAGAAGGTTCGCACTAATCCATTTACAGTCCTGTTATGAAATTCACTTATTACGTCACTGGTTCCACTAACAGTCCCATAGGTCGCGAAGCTGATCTTGTTGTTGATTCTGGGTCATCACTCGAAAAAGGATAAGAACTCTTGCCCTAGAGTGACCCACCGCATATTTAAATAGCACTTGAGGGTGGTTCCAGGGGAAAATGTGGCCTGCGACCAGAGGTGGTGAATTTAACGGCTTGAGCACCGGGCGCGCAACCGGAGTTTTAAAGGTTCCTTGAGGAATCCAAACTTCACAGTTTTTCTAATTTAATGGGCTCAATATTTTCTTTTACTGTCGGGGCCCCGACCAACATTAATCCGCCACTGATGGGACCATGCAGGGTTAACAACTAATCGGGTGCCGTTTGTCATTATTACAGCCAGGGTAATATGCAAACGCATAAATGCATATGCGATTGCATGTTATTTTCTAATGGCATAAATAGGAGTTCAAAACAATAAACGAAAGAAATAATTTCATCATCGATGAGATAATTCCAAAATCAATGAAAGAGATAATTCCAAAATCAATGAAAGAGATAATTCCAAAATCAATGAAAGAGATAATTCCAAAATCAATGAAAGAGATAATTCCAAAATCAATGAAAGAGATAATCCCAAAATCAATGAAAGAGATAATTCCAAAATCAATGAAAGAGATAATTCCAAAATCAATGAAAGAGATAATTCCAAAATCAATGAAAGAGATAATCCCAAAATCAATGAAAGAGATAATCCCAGAATTAATGAAAGAAAATATTCTAAAATTAATGTAAGAAATAATTTCAGCATTAATGAAAAAGATAATAAAATTAATGAAAGATAGTTTCAGAATGAAGGAAAGTGATAATTCCAAAATTAATGAAAGCGAGAATTCCAGAATTAATGACATATAATTCCAGCATTAATAAAAGAAATAATTTCAGCATTAATAAAAGAAATAATTTCAGCATTAATGAGATATAATTTCAGCATTAATGAGACATAATTTCAGCATTAATGAGGTATAATTTCAGAATCAATGAAAGAAATAATTTCAGCATTAATGAAAGAAACAAATCCAGAAATGATGAAAGAAATTATTCCAGAAGTAATGAAAGAAAATCCAGAGTCAATGAAGGAAAATTCAAGAATTGATGAAAAATTTTTTCAGCATTAATGAAAGAAATGATTCCAGTATTAATGAAATAAATAATTTAACCTTTTCCCGTTTTTAGATGAGTTCCCACACACAATCCCTTTTTTTTTTTAAATCTTTAAAACCCAATATTTAGAGACCGAACTGTACATTTCTATGGGCAAATAGCCAGGCACGAACTGCGTTAATCACCGAGTCACGTGATTCCCTTGCATTTGATGTCGCTGCCGTCGCGGTGTATGGATGCTTCCCCCCCAGTAATATAAGCTCGATGGTGAAACACGATAAGCGATAAGGGTGGCGGTCACGGTTACAAGTGATATAAGAAACACGCGTGCCATTTTGCACTACTCCCTTGCTTGGAATACGGGACGGATGGCCATCAACGGAACCTGCACTATGCGACCAGGGGAAGAGATCCTATGCGAATCGTTACGTATTTCGAGAATAGGGAAATCGGTTTGGTATTTAACCGAATATGTTCGCAAGCGACGTGGTGAATGGGTGGGTGATCCATCAGCCAAGGATAAATTAACTGATTCGGAAGGCGTTTTGCGACTGAGAGGGCGATCTAGGTGCCTGCGCCGGGCCATCTGATGAGTCATACAATCAAACAACATTTGATGGTGCCTTCTTTGAACCTTCCTCCTGAGATGAACGTGCGGGTTCCGGAGGAGCTGAGAGCGGGTTTCCCCACTCTGCGAACATACATTAAGGTACAAATACATAGGCAACTTGCCCAACGAGGTAGCGGAAAGAAATGACATAAAAATGCTTTTATCATTCTCTCTACTCCAGTGTGCATTTGCACGCATACTTCTATGTCTTAAATGAAAAAATAAAAATTTCATACTCTATGTGTATGTTACGGTAAATGTGATGGATGCGGTTATTGTGCATAATGAACGGTTATTATTTATATTTACCAAGCATTTTGGTGTGTTTGATAAATTTCCCTAAATGCATCACTTTTACCGGTGATTATGCATAGTACCCAAGTGGCGTTGGTAAATTTGATATATTTTCCTAAATTAATCACTTTCACTGGCGATTACGCGTAATCCAAACGTCGCATCGTCGGTAAACATGATAAATCACACCATATGATATAATATACATGGAAATTTGCACATGTACTGTGTAATTATATCGGGGTACGATCGCGAAGTTTGTTATCATTTCAAATATTGTTGGGTTTTTAAAAAGATTCCGTTTATCAATCTTACCCACAACGTTTGGATATTAGGGGACATTCAAGTATTACGTAAGCAGATTTTTCAGACATTTTTGACTCCCTCCTCCCTTGTCAGCAAAAGTCAGCAAAACACTGAAACCCCCTCCCCACGCTGTCAGCAAAATTTCGTCAGCAGCTTATAATATTTCACTTCTTTAAAAAGGTATGGTTGATGACGTAAGCAATCTTCAAACCCCCCTCTCCCCCCCCCCTTGTCATCAAAAGTCAGCAAATCCGAAACCCCCCCCCCCCCCTCGATGCTGACGTAATACTTGAATGACCCCCCTTATGCATATTCGCCGGTAAAAGGGATAATTTCATCGAACTTTTGGTAAGTATGCATAATAACTGGTTATTGTGTGTATAATAACCGATTTATCACATGTACCGCAATTTATATGTTTCGTAATTATGAAATTACGAATGTAATGAAGAGCAAAATAGTGTAATACCCGGATAATATTTTTCTGTTTTTTGGAGTAAAAAAAAAAATGTAAAGTAATTTTGCCTTTTTTTACCTCATCACTGTAATAAGTAATTAGCATTTAAATCCTCATCTGAAATCCTCTTTTGGAACTCTGCAGACGAAATCAGAGGCATTTCTTTCGATGGAGGCGAAGGGAGAAGAGCAAACGTTCTTTATAAGCCCCCCGCCCCTCCTATTTTCTATATATATTTTTCGAATTCAACAAATGTTTAATGATTCAAAATAAACAAAGATTAAACCGTTAAGAAGACGTTCTGAGCTCCTTTTCCTTTTTTTTAACCTTCCCGAGGAAAAAAAAAAAGGAATACTAACGTCGTTAAGCCTAATTAGGCTTAGCACCAACTCCACGCTAATAACTCCTTGAAAAAAAAAAAAAAATTGAAAAATAACATGAACATGAATTTCGTAAGTCTCTGGGATTCCGTTAACATTTGTTAATGAATAATTCACGATGTGGAAGGAGGCTGAAGAGAAATAAATATGTGCATGAGTATTAGCAGTAAGTTTGTTTTAAAGCTCTTAAGTACCGGCTTGTGTTCGCTTTTTTTTTTTTTTGTACTTCGTTGTTAATTAGAGGAAATGGCGGCGAGGGTTTTTGGCGTCAGCTTGATGACGTCATTTTTTGACTTTTTCTTACACGTTGAAACATCAACAAAAAAGATATGTAATCAGACGTTGCTTTTTTTTTTTTTCTAACGCGAATACGTCTTTCAAATCATCTGACGTAGGCTGCATACGGGATGCACCCTCAAAACGAAATGCTTTAAACGCTCATGTGTCGGGAAGTATTCAGACTATATCAGTGTTGTTTTTCCTTCATGTCTGCAGGTAGATCTTGCAACATAAATCCACGCTGCTCTGGTTTTAATATTTTTTCGAGTCTGGGCAAAAGACCAACACCGTTCATAGTGGAAGGCCCCCGCGCGAAGCTCGTGACGACACTGAAGAAGGTCATCTCGCCTATAGTACCGTACAACGTGAATCGCCCAGCGTGACACACCGTCCACTCACCAATAAGAGAAAAGCACTTGCTTAAATCACGAAGCCTCATTAAATTACAATGGATGGCCACTGCACCTGCCTAAATAATCAATCCACTTTGAATCACAATGATCGCTGCACTTGCTTAAATTTTGAACATAACCTAAATTGCAAAGGGTAGCCATTGCACCTGCCTAAATCACGAAGCTCCATTAAATTACAATGGATGGCCACTGCACCTGCCTAAATCACGAAGCCCCATTAAATTACAAAGGATGGCCACTGCACCTGCCTAAATAATCAATCCAATTTGAATCACAATGATCACTGCACTTAATTAAATTTTGAACATAACCTAAATTGCAAAGGGTAGCCACTGCACCTGCCTAAATCACGAAGCTCCATTAAATTACAATGGATGGCCACTGCACCTGCCTAAATCCCGAAGCCCCATTAAATTACAAAGGATGGCCACTGCACCTGCCTAAATAATCAATCCACTTTGAATCACAATGACCACTGCACTTAATTAAATTTTGAACAAAACCTAAATTGCAAAGGGTAGCCACTGCACCTGCCTAAATCACGAAGCTTCATTAAATTACAATGGATGGCCACTGCACCTGCCTAAATCACGAAGCTCCATTAAATTACAATGGATGGCCACTGCACCTGTCTAAATTATCAATCCAGTTTGAATCACAATGACCACTGCACTTGCTTAAATTTTGAACATAACCTAAATTACAAAGGGTAGCCACTGCACCTGCCTAAATCATGAAGCCTCATTAAATTACAATGGATGGCCACTGCACCTGCCTAAATAATCAATCCACTTTGAATCACAATGACCACTGCACTTAATTAAATTTTGAACAAAACCTAAATTGCAAAGGGTAGCCACTGCACCTGCCTAAATCACGAAGCTTCATTAAATTACAATGGATGGCCACTGCACCAGCTCCATTAAATTACAATGGATGGCCACTGCACCTGTCTAAATTATCAATCCACTTTGAATCACAATGACCACTGCACTTGCTTAAATTTTGAACATAACCTAAATTACAAAGGGTAGCCACTGCACCTGCCTAAATCATGAAGCCTCATTAAATTACAATGGATGGCCACTGCAACTGCCTAAATAATCAATCCACTTTGAATCACAATGACCACTGCACTTGCTTAAATTTTGAACATAACCTAAATTACAAAGGGTAGCCACTGCACCTGCCTAAATAATCAATCCACTTTGAATCACAATGACCACTGCACTTGCTTAAATTTTGAACATAACCTAAATTACAAAGGGTAGCCACTGCACCTGCCTAAATAATCAATCCACTTTGAATCACAATGACCACTGCACTTGCTTAAATTTTGAACATAACCTAAATTACAAAGGGTAGCCACTGCACCTGCCTAAATCACGAAGTCTCATTAAATTATAATGGATGGCCACTGCACCTGCCTAAATAATCAATCCACTTTGAATCACAATGACCACTGCACTTGCTTAAATTTTGAACATAACCTAAATTACAAAGGGTAGCCACTGCACCTGCCTAAATCACGAAGTCTCATTAAATTATAATGGATGGCCACTGCACCTGCCTAAATAATCAATCCACTTTGAATCACAATGACCACTGCACTTGCTTAAATTTTGAACATAACCTAAATTACAAAAGGTAGCCACTGCACCCGTCTGAATAACCAAACCCACTCCAAATTATAAGAGGTGACAGCTACACTTGTCTAAATAATGAAGTCTACAAAGTATCACAATGGATGGCTGCTGCACCTATCTATTTATATCGTCATTCAAATCTGCACGGGATAGGGCTGATGCACCTGCCTAGATTGTCACGTAGCACATTATGCGTACTCAGTTAAAGGCACTCACACTCACACTTCCAGCACAACTCACTTGGTAGTAGTAAATTGCCATTAAAATATAGAAAATATAATCATAAACGCATTGTCTTCGAAAAGTTTTCGCGATAAAAAAAAAACGATGCTTCATATCTTTGGATTGAAAGAGGAAAAAAAAAATGGCGCCAAAAAACAAATGAATGGGAGTGCAAAATTTGACACTTTGTTCGACGTCGAAGAAAAATTGGCGAATATATCTCCACGGAAGAAGGGCAAAGAAAGGGACCTTAAGTGGTTCGAACGCAGCCGAGCATTGATTCATCTCTTTCAACAAATTGCGCCAAAAACAAAACAAATGGCTCCTTTTTTTCATTCTATATATCTTTTTTTTTTCCGGCTGAAAAAGTGCCTATTGAGTCTTTCTTTTTTAAGGATAAGATTTGTGTTGGAGGTCAATTGAAAATTCCCGGATAAAAAAGGATTAAGGAAAGGAGAGTTCATTCTTGTTTTTTCCAGGAGAAAAAAAAGAGGATTTTTCATCTCTTTCTTAAAAGAACAACCTGTTAATGTCATCAGCAATATTAAGGCTACGGATTTTTTTCCTTTAAAATACGTAGTTTAGTGGCAAACCATACATGTTCTGAAAGAAACCTATAGTATGAAAAATAATGTTACTGTCCCGTAAAATACATGACGTATGGTTACCGTACAACGCTTGCTACACCGTGGATTGAACAATCTTTATTTCGATGAAGAGTAGATTAAACTTGTCACGTTCCACAGACAAAAATAAACTGTTTATCTTCGGTGGGGGGCGGGTATGAGTGCTTCCCTATATACTCCCACAAATAGCATGCCAAGTCGCCATTGAACCTGTCATGTAGTTTTTCTCGTTGCCAATACGCCAACATGGTCGTCTGAGAGGCGGCATACAAATACACGTGTTGCATCGCCTTGGATACCGGGACTTCTGGTATCTAGGCAACATCAGTATCTCCGTGTGAGAAAGGCCTAAGAATACATTTTAATCATGAGAAAACGATGAAGAATACAGTCATACCTCGGCTGACGAAGATGATTCGTTCCGGAATAGCATTCGTTAGCCAAAACTCGATTTGCCATAGGCTTCTATGGACAGTGCCGTCTTAACGCACGGGCCCACGCAGGGGACCTCAAGAGAAGTTGGAAATCACAAAAATCAGATCGGTTGAAATTTCTAGGATTTACCTGGTAGGGCCTCGGAAAACCACTTGGCCCGGGGGCCCATGATACTCTTAAGACGGCCCTATCTATGGAATATCGAAAGTGCAAAACTATGTGTACAATGAAAATATTTTACATTTTCAGTTTCAACAAAATGCTTCAAATGCTCAACATATTCTTTTCGAGAGCTTCGATTGAATGTTTTTAGTCTCAATTAGGAAGGGTTCAGAGCCTCAATGAGAAATTGTTCAGAGCCTCAATGAGAAATGGTTTTCCAGAGTGGTAATGAAATGTGTGTGTGGTTCAGTGTAAATGAAATATTTCAGAGTGTAAATGAAATGCTTTAGAGTGTAAATGAAATGCTTTAGAGTGTAAATGAAATGCTTTAGAGTGTAAATGAAATGCTTTAGAGTGTAAATGAAATGCTTTAGAGTGTAAATGAAATACTTTACAGTCTCAATGAGAGATGCTTCAGAGTGTTAATGAAACGGTTCAGAGTGTTAATGAAATGCTTCAGAGTGTTAATGAAATGGTTCATAGATTATTAATGAAATGGTTCATAGATTATTAATGAAATGGTTCAGAGTTTATTAATGAAATGGTTCAGAGATTATTAATGAAATGGTTCAGAGATTATTAATGAAATGGTTCAGAGATTATTAATGAAATGGTTCAGAGATTATTAATGAAATGGTTCAGAGATTATTAATGAAATGGTTCAGAGATTATTAATGGAATAGTGCAGAGCCTCAATGAGAAATGCTCCAGCTTCTCAATGAAAAACGCTTCAGAGCCTCAATGAGAAATGCTCCAGCTTCTCAATGAAAAACGCTTCAGAGCCTCAATGAGAAATGCTCCAGCTTCTCAATGAAAAACGCTTCAGAGCCTCAATGAGAAATACTTCAGAGTTTTAATGAAGTACTTCAGAGCCTCAATGAGAAATACTTCAGAGTTTTAATGAAGTGCTTCAGAGCCTCAATGAGAAATACTTCAGAGTTTTAATGAAGTGCTTCAGAACCTCAATGAGAAATACTTCAGAGTTTTAATGAAGTGCTTCAGAGCCTCAATGAGAAATGGTTTTTCAGAGTGGTAATGAGAGAGAGAGAAATGGTTCAGAGTGATAATGAAATATTTCAGAGTCTCAATGAGAAATGCTTCAGAGATTATTAATGAAATGGTTCAGAGATTATTAATGAAATGGTTCAGAGATTATTGATGAAATGGTTCAGAGATTATTAATGAAATGGTTCAGAGATTATTAATGAAATGGTTCAGAGATTATTGATGAAATGGTTCAGAGATTATTAATGAAATGGTTCAGAGATTATTAATGAAATGGTTCAGAGATTATTAATGAAATGGTTCAGAGATTATTAATGAAATGGTTCAGAGATTATTAATGAAATGGTTCAGAGATTATTAATGGAATAGTGCAGAGCCTCAATGAGAAATGCTCCAGCTTCTCAATGAAAAACGCTTCAGAGCCTCAATGAGAAATGCTCCAGCTTCTCAATGAAAAACGCTTCAGAGCCTCAATGAGAAATGCTCCAGCTTCTCAATGAAAAACGCTTCAGAGCCTCAATGAGAAATGCTCCAGCTTCTCAATGAAAAACGCTTCAGAGCCTCAATGAGAAATACTTCAGAGTTTTAATGAAGTACTTCAGAGCCTCAATGAGAAATACTTCAGAGTTTTAATGAAGTGCTTCAGAGCCTCAATGAGAAATACTTCAGAGTTTTAATGAAGTGCTTCAGAACCTCAATGAGAAATACTTCAGAGTTTTAATGAAGTGCTTCAGAGCCTCAATGAGAAATGGTTTTTCAGAGTGGTAATGAGAGAGAGAGAAATGGTTCAGAGTGATAATGAAATATTTCAGAGTCTCAATGAGAAATGCTTCAGAGATTATTAATGAAATGGTTCAGAGATTATTAATGAAATGGTTCAGAGATTATTGATGAAATGGTTCAGAGATTATTAATGAAATGGTTCAGAGATTATTAATGAAATGGTTCAGAGATTATTGATGAAATGGTTCAGAGATTATTAATGAAATGGTTCAGAGATTATTAATGAAATGGTTCAGAGATTATTAATGAAATGGTTCAGAGATTATTAATGAAATGGTTCAGAGATTATTAATGAAATGGTTCAGAGATTATTGATGAAATGGTTCAGAGATTATTAATGAAATGGTTCAGAGATTATTGCTCCAGATCTCAATGAAAAACGTTTCAGAGCCTCAATGAGAAATGGTTCGGTCTCGATGAAAAATGCTTCAGTCTCAATAAAATGTTTCAAAGTCTCAATAAAATGTTTCAAAGTCTCAATAAAATGTTTCAAAGTCTCAATAAAATGTTTCAAAGTCTCAATAAAATGTTTTTAAATTTCAATGGAATGTCTCAACGAGAATGAAATGGTTCAGAGTCTGAATAAAATATTTCGTAGTTTCTTCAAATGCCTAATAATACCAATAGAGCCATACCTAAAGCTTATCTTTGATTTCCGGTGCCAAACATCGCCAAACGAGCACCAACAATCACCAACCAATTGATAAAACAGTAATCATATCCCATTTCACTTTCCCTTCCAGAAACGTTTCATAAATAATTTTCACAAGGTTTTTTTTTTTTGAAGAGATCTTTCTCCCGGGTTTTTTTGAGATCTCTGCTAAAAAAAAGATCATCAAATCCTGGAAATTCTCCCGAAAACATTTCCCATAAAGATGTCAAAAACCCACCAATCGAAACTTTCGGGAGAATCTTTTCAGGAAAAATAAAACTGAACCAAGAGGTAACTATATATATATATACACATCAAACATACGGCTCCGAAAAACCGCATATCACGTCTCCGGGACATTTTTTCCCCCCGTTTTGGTCACCCGAAAATTCCCGAGTTTTGTCGCCATCTTGTTTAAAAGATATACTCCCGGAATATATTTTTTTTTTCATTTTCCTGGATACAGCGAAAGATGATAAATAAATATAAATACATATATATGTGTAAACATGTGTGTGTGTTGAAAGTTGTGTGTGAGAAATGGGATCGATTCCCGGACCAACTTTTTCCCGGTTAGTTTCTTTTTTTCCTTTTCCCTCGAGGGAAAGAGAAAGAGGAGAAACTGTCGCTTTTCCGTTTAAAAGACGGGGAGGAAAAAAGAGGAATTCGTTTATAAATGTTTGATGGTCTCGGCGAAGAAATAAAAAAAAGGAAAAATGGGAAAAGATCCTTGACGTGGTTTCACATCCGGAGAATCTCTCTCTCACACTTCCTAGGGTTCTGATAATGTGGTAAAATTTTCCTGATTTTATTCCTATTTTTATGCCCGTTTTGGCTTCTTTTGGATACTTTTTTTTGGGTTCATCTTGGCGATAAATTTGTTTCGAAATCTGATCTGTGGGAAACTTGTTTTCGGTTCGAGGTTTTATGCTCGTTTTGGCTCCGATTGGCTACTTTTTTGGTTCACCTCGGCAGGGCCAGAACTAAAGGGGGAGGGGGGAGGGTGAGCAACTGCCCCGGGTGGTAGAATATAGGGGTGGCAGTTCTAGGTGGGCGTCAGCTGTTGCTCTCTACCAACACCTTCTACAGTAGAATCCTTCTATTTCTATTCTGCTGTAGAAGGTGTTGTCTCTATGGTGGTTAGAGATGACGCAATAATGTTGTCTTGGTCTCCGCGGTTTCGAAAATGATTCCAAGGGTCCTGATTATTTCTCATATTTGTTTACAATATATTTACAGGATTTTTTCTTCATATCATTATTATAGCTCATGCCATTGAAGGTCCCTAATTTGTTGGGGCCTCCTGTATTTCTGCCTTTTCTTCTGTGGAATATATGACTATATAACTTAATAAGTTGGTACTGAGACCCTCCCTCCATACTGATAAACTGATGTTGATTGATTTCTTAGATGTGCATCCAGATGTGCGAAATCTGAAGGTCGCAAAGTGTGTTATATCACTTGATAAGTTTTTACTGAGACCCTCCCTCCATACTGATAAACTGATGTTGGTTGATTTCTTAGGTGTACATCCAGATGTGCGAAATCTGAAGGTCGCAAAGTGTGTTATATCACTTGATAAGTTTTTACTGAGACCCTCCCTCCATACTGATTTCTTAGATGTACATCCAGATGTGCGAAATCTGAAGGTCGCAAAGTGTGTTATATCACTTGATAAGTTTTTACTGAGACCCTCCCTCCATACTGATAAACTGATGTTGGTTGATTTCTTAGATGTGCGTCCAGATGTGAGAAATCTGAAGGTCGCAAAGTGTATTATATATCACTTGATAAGTTTTTACTGAGACCCTCCCTCCATACTGATAAACTGATGTTGGTTGATTTCTTACATGTACGTCCATCCAGATGTGTGAAATCTGAAGGTCGCAAAGTGTGTTATATCACTTGATAAGTTTTTACTGAGACCCTCCCTCCATACTGATTTCTTAGATGTACATCCAGATGTGCGAAATCTGAAGGTCGCAAAGTGTGTTATATCACTTGATAAGTTTTTACTGAGACCCTCCCTCCATACTGATAAACTGATGTTGATTGATTTCTTACATGTACATCCAGATGTGTGAAATCTGAAGGTCGCAAAGTGTGTTATATCACTTGATAAGTTTTTACTCAGGCCCTTCCTCCATACTGATAAACTGATGTTGGTTGATTTCTTAGGTGTACATCCAGATGTGCGAAATCTGAAGGTCGCAAAGTGTGTTATATCACTTGATAAGTTTTTACTGAGACCCTCCCTCCATACTGATAAACTGATGTTGGTTGATTTCTTAGGTGTGCATCCAGATGTGAGAAATCTGAAGGTCGCAAAGTGTATTATATATCACTTGATAAGTTTTTACTGAGACCCTCCCTCCATACTGATAAACTGATGTTGGTTGATTTCTTACATGTACATCCAGATGTGTGAAATCTGAAGGTCGCAAAGTGTATTATATATCACTTGATAAGTTTTTACTGAGACCCTCCCTCCATACTGATAAACTGATGTTGATTGATTTCTTAGGTGTACATCCAGATGTGCGAAATCTGAAGGTCGCAAAGTGTGTTATATCACTTGATAAGTTTTTACTGAGACCCTCCCTCCATACTGATAAACTGATGTTGGTTGATTTCTTACATGTACATCCAGATGTGTGAAATCTGAAGGTCGCAAAGTGTGTTATATCACCTGATAAGTTTTTACTGAGACCCTCCCTCCATACTGATAAACTGATGTTGATTGATTTCTTAGGTGTACATCCAGATGTGCGAAATCTGAAGGTCGCAAAGTGTGTTATATCACCTGATAAGTTTTTACTGAGACCCTCCCTCCATACTGATAAACTGATGTTGGTTGATTTCTTAGATGTGCGTCCAGATGTGAGAAATCTGAAGGTCGCAAAGTGTTTTATATATCACTTGATAAGTTTTATCATGCAAAAATAACGGTTCATTACTCAAGAATATGCTTGTAACAATTAGTTATTCAACAATGATTTTAACTGATTAAAACAATTTTTTAACAATGATTGTTAGCGGGTAAAGAATTGTTCACACAAAAATCATCTTCACGGTGATGTTCGGAAATAGCCCTATTAAAGATACATGTATTTTATCCAAGAATGTGGGGTCTTGACAGAAAATTTTACAAACAATAAGCTTAATAATGGGGTGGTGCGAAAATGTATCCCCGGCTGAAAAAGCACCTAATAACGGCTCTGGGTACAAATAATACAGAATCGATAACTGTGTTCATTGTCCATTATTCAAAAAAGGCCGAATTCAAAGGATTGAGAAAAAAAGTAATAGGTATGGAAACAGTCGAACACACACACGACAGTTCGGCTTTGTCACAACCAAATCCGCTTGAAAGTTTAATACACTATCTTAATTAGCTTTGGTCACAAAGTGGTTACCAGTTGAACCAAAAAAAGTGGATACCAGTTGACAATAAAAAGGGGTGAGGTAATTTCCATTACAATTTCTTATCCTTTAAATTTTTAATTAAAAAACTTTTCATGTGGCGATCTTGTTTTCCAGGGCCAAGTTCAGGTGATGTTTTGACGTGCGATGTTATGACGTGCGATGTTATGACGTACGATGTTTCGACGTATTTGGCGATGTTTTTATCACAGCAATTTTTTGACAAGCGATGTTTTTATCACAGCGATGTTTTGACGGCCGATGTTTCTGTTCCGTTTGTGAAGTAGAACCGTCATAATCAGCAAAAAGTAATACGTCGCTTCTACAGTTGTCAAGTTTATTTGATCGTCCATTGGTTAAATTTTCTTTTCATTCAGAATTTCCGACCAGGCGGAACGTGGAAGTAGGCTGATGACGGCCAAAAAGTCTTGCACTTTTGAACTGCAAGACTTTTTGCAAACTTTTGCGTCTCGACATTTTGACACACTTGTCTAGCACAGACATTAGGAGCTGGAGCAAAAAAAAAACCATTAATAACTGTCCCTCTCCCCTCGCTTTTAATGAATTGTGCCCACGGTTTGGTCAGTTTTATTACTTCGAGCCTGGAGCAAGGTGAGGGGTTTTCTTTCTATACCATGGGTTCTTAACCTTTTTCAGCCGCGACCCAAAACCAAACAACAAGACCAGCGTCGCGACCCATGGGACTACTTATTTTTCGATATTAGTGAAACAAGTGGCACAATAATTACATTTATAACGGGACTGTAAGGGTGTTTCTAGGGTCCATCTTGGAAGCTGCTGTGACCCATCCAAAGTAATACGTAGCGACCCACAGGTTAAGAACCCCTGTTCTATATACCCCCAAACGTTTTTCTTTAATCTTTTGGAAGAGTTTGCTTTTTTTTTCGCCGGTGGAATCAGCATTTTGAGTGTTGTTTGCATCTTATTTTCTTTATTTCTGAATGGATAATAGATACCTCCCCCCCCACTTCAGTCAGGGCCGTCTTTAGAGTGTCATGGGCCCCCGGGCCAAGTAATTTTTCTGAGATCCCACCTGGCAAATTCTCGAAAATTTTAACTGTGTCTCATTTTTGTGAGGCCCGCATTCTCTTGAGGCCCCCGGGGCGTTCCCGGGTGAGCCCATGCGTTAAGACTGCAATGACTTCAGTACATGGCATATGCTGTCAATGAGCAAACAATGGTATTCTCGAAATGGATATTGCGATTTTCTTCCTCCAGAGCTGTTTTCCCGACTGTCTTTTTCATTGCATCCTCGGGCAAGCTGGGGGCCGCAGTTACAATAACATCTGCCCCGCTTGAAAGCAACTTGGATTCGTCTGGGACCTGACACCAAAAAGGAGGACGGTTGGGTAACCCTTGGTGAGACTCACTCTCTAACATTGTTGTTTGGTGCCATCTATATAATTCATCAAAATAAAAAACAATTGTAGCATTAGATTAAAATTTCTTTATATAACAATTCTTCCTTTATATTCTTATAGCAGTTGTCTTTGCCAAAAAATTGCGTTAAAAATCATTCCCCGTTCGATATCCGGATTAACAATGGTTTTTTTTTCGCACATTCATCTTCCTAATGATTATTTATTCAATAATAGTTATAAGACGCTATTTTCAACAGACTTTTACAAATGTGATTTCCCGTTGTCAGTGTGGAACTGATTTTGAATCGAAGGTAATGTTCAACAATGGCTTTTCTGAAATAATTTTTTACAACAGTGTCATAATCAGAGATTTCGTCTAAAATAAAGTTTTCGTTAAATCCAAAAGGTAAAACAACAATGTAGTCTCTGAAAGAGATATTCTCAAAACAAAAAGTATTGTTTAATAAGAAAACAATGGAAAGTTATTTCACTACGAACTATTTTTAAAAACGTACTACCGATATATTTTGTATAATTAATAATTTTCCCATTATTTTGTGTGTTGACACTAACGAAATACAGATGGCGCTACTTTTAGGAATTGAAACCATAGAAAAAATAACAGTGGACAACATCCATACAACAAAGGTGATTGCTAGGCTGACCATATTTCCTCGAGAGAAATACGAGACATCGCCAAATTAATGTTCCCATATATAGTTGTAATTATCATAAAATAATTTATGAGTTGAAAAATAATTTCAATCTTTGACTTCAATAAAAAATAAAAATTCAAGTAGGCTTCATATGAAATACGGGAAAAACCGGGACCCTTTTGCCAAAAAAACAGAAAATACCGGGACTGTCCCGGGAAATACGGGACGTATGGTCACTTTAGCGATTAAGCAAGAAAGTCTATTCGGACATCACGTGACAAATCACCCTAAAAAGAAACAACAACAACAATCGAAACTCTCGGATGTCGACAACGTCATTAGGCGCTATTGGGGAAAAATGACTGTTTTGGCATGTTTTATTGGTCGGAATAGTGGTGCCACCTATCCTGAAATTCGGGATAAGTGATGCCTCCAGTCATTGGTGGTGAAACAGAGGGGGCCATGGCAATACCTTCTAAAGAAGGTGTTGACCATGGTGGAAGCATTCCGTCCAGAGCGTCAAGGGTGGAACCGACTGATCTAATGTATATGCGTAGGTGTAGTGACCATATGCCCCGTATTTCCCGAAACAGTCCCGGTTCTTTTTTGTTTTTCTGGCTGTCTCCGACTTTTATTGCAAAAATATCCCAGTTTCTCACGTATTTTCAACGAAGACGACTTTTTATTCTTGAAATCAACGATTAAAATTACCTTCGCGACTCGGAAATTGCATTTCGATTATTACGACTACAACTACGAAGATTCATCCCTCATATTTGTCATGTTTTTACTTAATTCATTGCAATTTGAAGTGGCACTTCATTCATACAGACAATTTTTTTTACTCACTTGATCACTCAAATAGTCAGTCATTCACACGGTCACTCATACATTGAGCAGGCGAAATGTCAAGGGTGAAATTTCAGGGGGCGAATTGTGACTAGGACAAAACGCTCCAGGGGCGAAATGCCGGAGGTGAAATTTCCGGACCTCTGTTCACTTATACTGTCGCTCACGCATTTGCTGACTAACGTGCTGTTTGATATGCTCACTAACCCTTAACTTGATAACATATTTGCTGAAGAACTCATTCACTCACTACCGTAATTCCCCAAATGCTCACAAAATCGCTAATTGGCATGTTCATTCCCTTATTGGCTCGCTCGCTCTCTAACGAGCCCACTCACTTTCTCTTCGCATGCTCAAGCATTCAACTGCTCACTCACCAGCTAACTAATCTACTCACTTGCACACTGGATTAGTCACCCCCTTGCCAACTAATGTGCTCACTCACTGCACGCTCAATACTTGCTCACCAATGTTCACTCATTTGCTCATCAACGCTCAATACTGGCTCATCAACGCTCAATACTTGCTCATCAACGCTCACTACTTGCTCATCAACGCTCAATACTTGCTCATCAACGCTCAATACTTGCTCATCAACGCTCAATACTTGCTCACCAATGTTCACTCCCTTGCTCACCAATGTTCACTCACTTGCTCACCAATGTTCACTCCCTTGCTCATCAACGCTCAATACTTGTTCACCAATGTTCACTCACTTGCTCATTAAAGCGTTCACTCATTTACTCAAACACTCGCTAATTCTCTCACTCACTCGTTCAATTAACGAAAAACACGTCGTTAACACGAACGAAAGACACAATTACGTAAACAATATTCGAAACACAATCGCGAAAACTTGACTTTTAACACGGTTATGAAAACTATTCTAGAACATGTTAAGGAAAACTTTACTTGAAACACAGGCACAAAAACTCTACTGCTAATACGGTTACGAAAACTGGCCTGAAACACGGTAACAAAAACTTTCCTTCGTACACGGTCACGAAAACTATACTCCAATCACGGTTACGAAAACATCACTCATAACACGGTTACAGATAACCACACTGGCTCTTGGTTACCGAGTACGATAATCAGAATACGATTTTGGTCACCACCGTCATCAAGACGACGTGAATTTTTAAATTCCATTTGGTAATTGATCATTACGGTCTATGCATACACATCCGTCACTCCAAGCTAGTGAGCATAGGAGTGACTGAATTATCAAATCATGAACAAGTGAGCATAGGAGTGAGTGAATGGGCAAACCATGAGCAGGTGATCATAGGAGTGAATAAATGAGCAAATCATGTGCAGGTAAGCATATAAGTGAATAAATGAGCAAATCATGAGCAGGTGAGCATATAAGTGAATAATTGAGCAGGTGAGCATAGAGGTGAGTGAATGAGCAAATCGGCGTGCAAGTGAACAAATAAGTGAATGAGCAAATCGGTGTGCAAGTGAACAAATAAGTGAATGAGCAAATCGGTGTGCAAGTGAACAAATAAGTGAATAGATGAGCAAATGAATGAGGGAATCAGCAAGTTTGTGAGCAAGTGGGGCATAGGAGTCAATAAATAAGCAAGTGAGCTCATGAGTGAGGGGACGATCAAATCAATGAGCAAGATGAGCACAGAAGTTGGTGAATAAGGGAATTAGTGAGCATGGGAGTGAGTGAATGAGTAAATCAGTATGCAAGCAAAGAAATGAGTGAGTGAATGAGCAAGTGAACAAATAAGTGGGGGAATGAGCACGTTTGTGAGCACAGAATTGAGTGAATGAGATAGTTAGTAAGCAAGTGAGCATAGGAGCGAGTGAATGAGTGAGGTAATGAGCAAGTGAGCATAGGAGTGAGGGAATGAGTGAGGTAATGAGCAAGTGAGCATAGGAGCGAGTGAATGAGTGAGGTAATGAGCAAGTGAGCATAGGAGTGAGTGAATGAGTGAGGTAATGAGCAAGTGAGCATAGGAGTAAATGAGTAAGGAAGTGAGGTAATGAGCAAGTGAGCATAGGAGTAAATGAGTAAGGAAGTGAGCAAAAGGTCATAGGAATGAGCTAGTAAACAAATAAGTGACCCAATGAGCGTAGGAGTGAGTGAATGAGCAAATCATGCGAGGTGAGCATAAGAGTGAATGACTGAGCAAATCATGCGAGGTGAGCATAAGAGTGAATGACTGAGCAAATCATGCGAGGTGAGAATAAGAGTGAATGACTGAGCAAATCGGTATGCAAGTGAACAAATAACTGAGTGGATGAGCAAATGAAAGAGGGAATGAGCACGTTTGTGAGCAAGTGTGGCATAATGAGTAAATGAGTTAGTGCATGAGCAAATCAATGAGCAAATGGGCACGGAAGTGAATGAATGAGGAAATCAGTGTACAAGTACGCAAGGGAGTGAGTGAATGAGAAAATCAGCGTCCAGTGAACAAATGAGTAAAATGAGCAACTGAATGAGGGAATTGGTCTTTGTGGTTACAATTTTTCCTACCGTATTTCCCGTAAAAGGTTTATTTCTTCACATCTGAATTTTTTTTACAGCTCTCTGTGGGGGAGGGGCTTAACTCTATTAGGTACTAGAATGACCCAGGGCAAATGCCCAACTTGCCCGTACGGAAATATCGTCTTGCCGTTCGGTAAAGTGATGTTCTGATGCGCCCCCCGTCACTTTAATGGAAGTACAACCCGTCCTACGCTATCTACTCCTAGTTGCAAATTTAATTATAACGAGGCCTCCTGTGTACTTAAGAGCCCTATTGCCATGGTTTTTTTTTCAAATGCCAATACCATATAACAGGTGTTTTTGAGCTTTTTCAGCATCGCGACCCATGGAACTGTCTGTTAAATTACTGTCTTTCCGAAATTAAAGAAACCAGTGGAAACAAGAAATGCATTTATAACAGGACTGCAAGTGGATTTGTACCTTCCGTCTCGGAAGCCCCTGCGAATCAGGCTTAGGTAGTGACCTGACCCATAGCTCAAAAATCCCTGGTTGTAAGTGGATCTGGGAATCTGGTTCAGGTGATGATCTCTAGCTCAAAAATCCCCCTGGCTGTAAGTGGATTTGGGAATCTATTTCAGATGAAATCTCTAGCTGTAAGTGGATTTGGGAATCTGGTTCAGGTGAAATCCCTGGCGGTAAGTGGATTTGGGAATCTGGTTCGGGTGATGACCCATAGCTCAAAAATCCCTGGTTGTAAGTGGATCTGGGAATCTGGTTCGGGTGATGACCCATAGCTCAAAAATCCCTGGTTGTAAGTGGATTTGGGAATCTATTTCAGGTGAAATCTCTAGCTGTAAGTGGATTTGGGAATCTGGTTCAGGTGAAATCCCTGGCGGTAAGTGGATTTGGGAATCTGGTTCAGGTGATGATCCCTAGCTCAAAAATCCCTGGTTGTAAGTGGATCTGGGAATCTGGTTCAGGTGATGATCCCTAGAGCTCAAAAATCCCCCTGGCTGTAAGTGGATTTGGGAATCTATTTCAGGTGAAATCTCTAGCTGTAAGTGGATTTGGGAATCTGGTTCAGGTGAAATCCCTGGCGGTAAGTGGATTTGGGAATCTGGTTCGGGTGATGACCCATAGCTCAAAAATCCCTGGTTGTAAGTGGATCTGGGAATCTGGTTCGGGTGATGACCCATAGCTCAAAAATCCCTGGTTGTAAGTGGATTTGGGAATCTATTTCAGGTGAAATCTCTAGCTGTAAGTGGATTTGGGAATCTGGTTCAGGTGAAATCCCTGGCGGTAAGTGGATTTGGGAATCTGGTTCAGGTGATGATCCCTAGCTCAAAAATCCCTGGTTGTAAGTGGATCTGGGAATCTGGTTCAGGTGATGATCCCTAGAGCTCAAAAATCCCCCTGGCTGTAAGTGGATTTGGGAATCTATTTCAGGTGAAATCTCTAGCTGTAAGTGGATTTGGGAATCTGGTTCAGGTGAAATCCCTGGCGGTAAGTGGATTTGGGAATCTGGTTCAGGTGATGATCCCTAGCTCAAAAATCCCTGGTTGTAAGTGGATCTGGGAATCTGGTTCAGGTGATGATCCCTAGCTCAAAAATCCCTGGTTGTAAGTGGATCTGGGAATCTGGTTCAGGTGATGATCCCTAGCTCAAAAATCCCCCTGGCTGTAAGTGGATTTGGGAATCTATTTCAGGTGAAATCTCTGGCTGTAAGTGGATTTGGGAATCTGGTTCAGGTGAAATCCCTGGTGGTAAGTGGATTTGGGAATCTGGTTCGGGTGATGACTCATAGCTCAAAAATCCCTGGCTGTAAGTGGATTTGGGAATCTGGTTCAAGTGATGACCCCATAGCTCAAAAATCCCTGGCTGTAAGTGGATTTGTACGCTCCATCTCGGAAGTCACTGTGAATCTTGTTTAGGTCGTGAGCATAGCTTGAGAAAATATGAGTTGATTTGTACGACCTTTCTCGCAATTCCCTCCGACCCAAAGGTTAAGAACCTCCAGGGGCGGCTCGAGCTTACCTGCCTCCCGGGTGCGAAGCCTCTATCATATGTCGCCGCTAAAGGCTATCACGGGGGAGGGGGGGGATGGCAGGACTTCAGTCTAGGCATAGATATATTGTAACCGTTTAATCTTGGTCTATGAGTTAATCTTATGTCTATGAGTCTAGGGCAGTGGTCGGCAAACTCATTAGTCAAACAGAGCTCTATCAACAGTATAACGATTGAAACTGCTTTTGAGAGCCGAATTTTTCAAACTTAAACTATACAGGTAGGTACATTGTTATTAACTTAATTAAGGTACTCCTAACCTGGCCTTTGCTAAAAACGTCCTCGATTTGATTTAGGTACATTCGCTGAGGTCGACCCCTTCCAGAGGAGAGAGTCGTCATGAGAGGTGGTGGCCCAGGAGCGTCGTCTTCAGAAGTGTGGTGCCTGGTGGATGGCTCCTAGCAGTGTTGACCGACGTTGGATGCGGATGGAGATAGGTGGCCACGGGACAGTCGTCATGAGAGGTGGTAAGGTGGTGGTGCAGGAGCGTCGTCTTCAGATGTGTGGCCCCTGGTGGATCGCTTCTAGCAGTGTTGACCGATGTTGGATGGAGAGAGGAGGCCTCGGAGACCCGTCATGAGAGGGTGGTGGCCCAGGAGCATCGTCTTCTCTGATCTGGCAGGGTAGAGGTTGGCGTTCCTTAGTATGGAAAACATTGCATGTTCTGAGAGGAGACTCGGCTTTTGCGTCTATCTACCCCGAGTACCTAAGGGAAAAAAGACTCGTTTTCGACAACTTTTTCCCCTAACTTCCCAGTTTCGACCCAAAATCTAATTTTGATTGGTCACGGAAGTGTCACGTGACAGTAGCGTCAGGCTTTCACTCTTTTTTTTTTTGGGCAAAAACCCGTGAAAAAGATGACTAAATTTTGAGGGGAGGGATCGAGAACAAAATGGCGAAAATGAGTGTCTAAACATGATTTTCCAAAAATCTGGAATTTTTGTGCGTCCGCACGTGGTATTTTGTGGAAGAGCCACACTCAAGAGGCCAAAGAGCCGCGGTTTGCCGACCACTGGTGTAGGGGACCTCGAGATAAACCTGATTTTTTTTCACAAGAAATCTGCGCACCATTTTTCAGCGTGCAAAATGTTCGTGACCATACGTCCCGCTTTTGAAATATATTTTTATGCTTTTTGATTCAGAATTATTCCACCATTCTTAATGACGCCAGATAACTAAATCCTCAAATCAGCCCTTATTTTCGTGAGCCATAACATGGTTAATTTTTATTAATGAATTTATCGCGAAGAAGTTTCTGGTACTCCAGGGACCAGACAAGTGAGAAGCCAAATTTTTCATTTGCTTTCATTTAATCGAAAAAAAAAATGCTAGGTGAGCGAACAAAAATGCGCACTTGCCGTTTTTGATAAAGTGCAGAGGCGGCTCTTAGCAGTGCCGTCTTAATGCGTGGGCCCGGGGGCCTCAAGGGAAGAGGGGCCTCACAAAAATGAGATTTGGTTGAAATTTTCTAGAATTTGCCTGGTAGGGCCTCAGGAAAACCACTTGGACCGGGGGCCGATGATGCTCTTAAGACGGCCCTGGCTCTTAGGCCATGCAACCCATTGCGGCCGGGTAGGGCGCCGCTGTATATGAGGTAAATGGGTGAAAAAAAAAAGGTCAAAGAAAATTATTTCTGTTCGCTGTGGAGGGGCGACAAATCTGAGATGAAAGGACGAAAAAAAAATGTTTCAGGAATTTGTGGGATAAGTTGTAAGGAGTTGTAAGTTGTTGCATGGTCCCCACATGGGTAGGGTTGACAAAGGTCCAGACCGGGGGCCAGGGACTCTCCTATCATTTTGCTCTTTTCACATAGAAATTAACTGAAATTTTTAAAAATTGTGGAGTCTTAAATAAAGTCTACGCTGCCGCTCCTTGCAATCTGCAATCTGCCACCCGGATGCACCGCCCCCCTGCACTCTCACTTTAGCCTCCCCTCTGCCGTATAACAGGGAATTCACGGACAGTACTTGTGTAGAAGGCCCCCCCCCCACAATTATCCCGACTGGCCCACGTCCTTCAAGGTCGGCCCTGGCCCGATAGTAGTAAAACAAATTGGGAAATGTTTGTGTTTCTACATTAATTACGCTATGAAATTCTTCGCCTTGGATTCGCAGGAGAGTCACGTGACTAGTACAGTATAAACAAACTAGTGGCCATCCCCGGATGTTGGCGAAACCCGATCCACCAATCAGAGGGCTTGAAATTACGCGCTCGTACGAGACAGATAGAGGGAGAGAGAGAGCTCAGACGATTTTCTCAAGTTCCTTCCTACTCCGTATAAAGATAAACAAATTCATGTCATAAACAAATTAGTTCGAGTCCCCGGATGTGAAGGAAAGCCTAACCACCAATGACGGGGCTTGAATCTCCCGCCAAAATACGAGAGGAGCAGACGATCGGCAATTCCACTGCGCACATCAACTTCAGTCGTCGTCAGTGATGGATGTGACAGTTTCCAGTTTATATTGTTTTCCGAATTTCAATTATGGATTTAATGTTTTTAATTTTTCAGGGAAAAATTAATTTTTAAGAAAAATCCTATTTTCTCATCGCCATGGGCGGAGATAGACTTGGAGGTCTGGGGGGGGGGGCATGATGATGATGATGTCAATTCATATATGCATATATACATTAGATCAGTTAACTTCACCTTGGACGCTGGGGGGGCAATGCCCCCACCCGTATCTCCGCCCATGCTCATCGCTCTTCTTTCTCTATATCAGGTGAGTTTCAATTTCCTTATTCATTAATTGCATTAAAAAAAAAAATGCTTGTACAGTCAAACCTCGTTAGTGCGTCACCCGGTTAACACGTCACTCCGCTTACCGCGACACCTTTTGGAAGTCCCAATTGTCCTCAGGCAGGAATTGGCACAGCTATGGCTTACTCCGTTTAACGAGTCACTCCGCTTGCTAAGTCATATTTTTGCTCTTCCAAGAGTGACTCATTAACGAGGTTTGACTGTATACATATAATATAGGCCTATTAATGCGGATATTTAAATAATTACGTACTTATTTTCTATTTTTACGTGTGTAGGAAATTGCGATTTGGAAAACCTCCACGTATGGTCTCAGGGCCGCAAACTAGATGCTTGGTCACCCGGGGCAAGCGCGCATTTTGACGCCCCCTCGGGGTCTAGCGTCCGGAGCACGAGACCCACCTGCTCCCCCCTAGTTGCGGCCCTGTATGGTCTCTCAGGCGTACTCCTTTCTCAGTTTTCGAATCTGGTAACGTTATCAAAAAGGAGGACGGTTCGTAACCCCAAGTGAGACTCACTCACTAGCATTGTTGTTTGGCGCCATCTACATAATTCATCAAAATAAAAAACAATTATAGCATTAGATTAAAATTTCTTCATAACAATAATCTTCCTTTATATTCTTATTGCAGTTGTCTTTGCAAGAAAATTGGATTAAAAAAATTATTCCTCGCTCAATATCCGGATCCAACACAATGGATTTTTTCGCACATTCATATTCTTAATGATTATTTATTCAATAATAATTTAAAAACACTATTTTCAGCAGACTTTTGCAATTATTAGAATAGAACTGATTTTGAATTGAAAGTGTCTTAAAAAAATGGATTTTGTTAAAAAAAAAAATTTGCAACAATGCGTTAATAATTTTGTCTAAAATTTTCGAGTCGTTTTCGTTAAATCCAAAAGGTGAACAACAATGTAGTCTCTGGAAAGAGATATTCTCAAGAAAAAAAAGTATTGTTTAATAACACATAGTGAAATAGCTTTCCGTTGTTGGTTTTATATACGAACTATTTGAAAATACCGATATTTTTATACATTATATTATCACATTATTTTGTGTGTCGACGCTAACGAAATACAGATGGCGCTACTGTTACGAAAACGAAACTAGAAAAAAGATGGGAGCAATGCACATTATCTAACGAAGGACATTACGCAAGCCTATCCGGATATCACGTGACAAATCACCCAAAAAGAAACCGCCAATCTACGAATTCGACAACGACATCAGGAGCGAAGTGATGCGTGGAGACAACAATGGCCATCTTTGAGAGGGACCAATGAAGGGTATCGTTTCGAAATTAGTGTCGAATGTGGTAACAAAAACATAACTCGTCAGTTGACCCACATGTGTTACGGCTACTGTTGTTCAATCGATTGTTCAACCCATTATAAGAAAAAGACTGTGTAATTTTGATATTAATTACGTATAACGTCAATTTAATATCATTTATAAAAATTATGCAAGAATTATATAAATTTTAACAATGGTTATTGATAAAGTGATTCAATAGAGTCACGTTCTCGTATATAAGAAATTTACAACAATGGTATTCGTGTATGGTAAAAAATAATTTGTCAAGAGGAATGTTTATTACATTGAATTTTTTCTATCCTGCAAAAATAGCGGTTCATTATTCAACAATTGGCTTGTAACAATTAGTTATTCAACAATGATCTTAACTATGATTCTTTTTTATACGATAGCCCATCTAACGAGAAAACAATTTATTCAACAATGATTGTTAGCAGGTAAAACATTGTTCGCACAACAATCATCTTGACGGTGATGTTTGGAAATAACTTTATTAAAGATATTTTCTCCAGCAATGGGGTCTTGACAGGAAATTTTCTAAAAATATAAACTTAATGATCTAACTAAAAGTCTAGAAAATAACAATGAGCCAACAATAAGCTTAATGATCAAACAGCGGTCATAAGAATAACAAAAGCCATAAGAATAACTATGATCAAACAACAGTCGATGAAAACAAGTGTTCCACCAACAGTCATGAAAACAACAATGATCCAACAACGGTATGAAAATAACAATCATCAAACAATAAGGTTAATGAACAAACAATAGTCCCGAAAATAACAATGCCCCAACAGCAATATGAAAATAATAGTGCTCAAACACGTCAGGAAAGTAACAATGCTCCAACAGCAATATGAAAAAAACTGCTCAAACAATACTCATGAAAGTAACAGTGATCCAACATTAGTCATGGAAACAACAACATGATCCAACAACAATTATGAAAATAACACTGATCAACCAACAGTTTCATAAAAATAAGAACGATCAAGCGACAGTCATAAAAGTAACAATGACCAACAATAAGCTTGAATAACAATCATCAAACAACAGTCATAAAAATGACAATTATCACAGGATAAGCTTAATGATGGAACAGCCATAAAAATAACAATAATCAAAGAACAGTCATAAAAATAACAATAATCAAAGAACAGTCATAAAAATAACAATAATCAAAGAACAGTCATAAAAATAACAATCATCAAAGAACAGTCATAAAAATAACAATGATCCAACAACAGCCATAAAAAATAACAATGATCCAACAACAGCTATAAAAATAACAATGATCAAACAACAGCCATAAAAATAACAATGATCAAACAACAGCCATAAAAATAACAATGATCAAACAACCATGGTCTGTTTTCTCATCTCTAACTGTTATCACATTAACAATGACACTATTCTGGCGAGCTTTTTATTATCTTAGCCAATATAATTTTGAAACAATCGACTCATATTTCAAATCAGAATTTTTAATAAAGCAAAAAAAACTCGCACGTGACCTTGCCAACAATCACGCCGTCTCTAAAGTCAACAGAGGAGGTGTGAAGCGGGTCAACGGCACATGCGCGTCACAGATTTGTCATTGCACGGCCTTCAAAGCCCTTTTGTTTTTTTTATGCAGTCGAGTGTGTCCTCGGATACCACTTGGTCACTCGCAACAATGGCACAAATAAAAAGGGTTATTCGCACATGCGTAATTAAAATTCTTAACAAAAGGCCACGAGAGTCATTTTCGAAGAAAGGTTAACGATCTGCCGACAATGGCGGAGTAAAGCGCAGTGTAACGCCGAGCTTATTAATTAACAATGTTATTTTTACGTCATTTGCATCGATTGTTACCTGGATTGGGTGATGAGTTGTAGCTTTTTGTGTTAGACTTAAATAATTAATGGTCGCAACAATGAGCTGAGAATCCTTTTTGAAATAACCAAAAATGACTTTAACAACGAACGGATTGGAGAAGTTACGTCTGGCATTTCGTTCTTAAACACAATTGTTGTGATATCAAAATTGCTTTTTTTATTTACTTTCCCGTTATCATCCGGAACGAGATGAGACGTTCCATAATTATCAGATTTATTTGTTCAAGAACAAAATTCAATTGTTGAATTTCTATAACACACACAACTGTGTCATTGTTGATCAAGGATTTGATCCGAAATAACAATGCTTAATCTTATTTTTTTAAAGGGAATGAGTTTCCCGTTTAGGGAATTTAATTGAAGAGTTTGGTGTTTGTAAGACTTCCATTGTTGAATTTCGTGTTATGGAAAACTAGCTCATTTGTTTGTTTTAAAAAACTCATTTTTTTTTTAATTTGCTGATTTTCAAGAACCAATTATTGAATGTGATGACTTTCAAGAATTCTATTATTGAGTGCGTTTATTTTCAAGAATGCTGTTGGTTAAATTTGTTGATTTCCGGGAATTCTATTGTTGCATTTAGGGATTTACAAGAATTCAATTGTTTCATTTAGGGATTTACAAGAATTCAATTGTTTCATTTGTGGATTTCCAAGAATTCAATTGCTGATGATGTGGCTCATCACACATCCTGTAGCAGGGCACCCAGGCTGGGATCTTTTGCGGGACCCCCTTTATAGTCAGGGTCGTCTTAAGAGCTTTACCAGGCAAATTCCCGAAAAATTCAATTACTTCTTATTTTTCTGAGACCCCTCTCGTCTTCAGGTGCCCGGGTGGACCCATGCGTTAAGACGGCACTGTTTATACTGAAGTTATATCGTGAAAAAAAATGATGAGAATTCGCCCGGGACCCAGGGCTGGAGCCTTGTCAGCCCCACTCTTGTTTTGGGCCATGTGCACAAGCTTTTTAGTCCAAGAGCCAGATATGTGGTATTTCTGCCACTCGTGGGCCAGAAACGAAAGAGTGACCATATAATCCGTATTTTACGGAATAGTCTCGTAATTTTTCCAACTTTCTCATAAATTGCCCCGGTTTTTCCTATACTTACAACAAGGCTTAGTTGAATTTTTAAAACCACGAATTGATTATTATTTGATTATGTCAACTTTTTTTCATGACTTATATTATGATAATAATTATGAACCCCATAATTAATTATAGTCATAAAAATATGTCCATATCCTATATTTATCGAACGTACACTTTTTTTCGTGAATTATATTTTGACTTACAGTACCAATCATTACAGTTTTACTCAAATTTGACAATTATTTGGCTGTAATTGGCAACTTCAATCGCCTTTGACAGTTTCTTTTCGGCTGCAGCTTTTGTAATTGACAACTTTACCTTCTTTTGACAGTTTTTCTGGCAGTAACTGGCAATTTTACTTTCCTCTGACACATTTTTCGGCTTTAGATGGCAACTTTACTTAAATTTGACAGTTTTACAATAAATTTTTTATGAAGAAAATATGGTCAGCTGAAGCATTCACAGTGTTGTGTTTATTGATAATTTTCTACCGAAGCAACAACTTCTGCGGGACGAATGCAGTAATACTACATTCGTAATATTTCTCTTATTTCATTATCGAATTCAATATTTCTTAATGGGGACACCTAATGCATGGAGTAAATTCTTCCAATTAAACTGTTGAAAGCATCACGAAAGGCGATTGTTGTCGTTTCAGAGCTTTCTAGTAAATGGACGAATTCCTTTTAGCTTTAAAAGAAGAAAAGAACATTGAGGAGCAGACGATAAACTCCAGGTGGTCATCGTCTCTAATACCGCGTTAAGAAGATTACAAAATGGCGTCCAGCGGTTGTACCAGTTTTTTTGTTGTTTTCCGTATAATCAAAAGCGATCTCAAAAAGCCATCCGAATAATTTATTAAATATGTCAGAAGGAAGAGCGAAACTGTTAACACCTGTAGTCTTAATTCGAGAAGATTCCAAATTAATTTTGCTAATGTGTGCTCGACTTCTTTAGTCGAATGTTTTGAATTCGGATTTTGAGTTTTTGGAGATGAAAAATTTTCAATAGCAGAATTGAATTTGGTAGGAAATCACGAAATCGTGATGTTCCCTTTTTAAATCCCGATTGTCCGACATTTGGAGTTTTTACAATCATGTCACAAAGAAATTCGATTAGGTCCATCGTATATAGTGGATTTTCTGCTTCAAATTCCAGGAAGTGGTGCGAGCTGCTGTCTCAACCGGATCGAATCGATTAGGGCACCGTTCATGCCCCCCTCCCCCACCACAAGGGCGGGGCTGACAGGGTTCTACCCTGGGACGACTCTCATAATTGTTTGCATTTTCACGCTATAAATTAACTATAGAAGGGCCCCCGTGAAAAGTCTGCCAGGGCCCCGCAAAAGTTCCCGGTCTAGGGGGCCCTTGCTCCAGGATGTGGAGGCTAATGGCAGCGTTTCTCAACCTATGGTCCGCGACGATGGCGTAGGTGGTCCGCAGGCACGCTTGATAAAATTATGCAACCGTTGTAATTGATGTTATGTGGGTTCAAATAAAAGTATACCTTCACATACTTAGATTTAGCATGCATCATCGAGGAGAATGTAGGAAACTGCGATCTATGGATATCACTAAATATTTTGCCAAAAATTGCAATTTATTGTTTTAAATGCAATTTGCTAATTGCTGATAAAATTTGCTGAAGGGTGTGGGAAATAAAGGGCTGCTACGAATCGCAGTTAGTTAACAAAAATGCGCTGAATCGTCGTTGCTGAATTGTCTGCGCCGAATCGTCGTTACTGAATTGTCTGCGCCGAATCGTCGTTACTGAATTGTCTGCGCCGAATCGTCGTTACTGAATTGTCTCTCGTTTAATTGTCTGCGCTGAATCGTCGTAGCTGAATTGTCTCGTGCTGAATCGTCGTTGCTGAATCGTCGTTGCTGAGTTATCTCGCGCTGAATCGTCGTTGCTGAATTGTCTGTACTGAACCGTCATTGCTGAATTGCCTCGCGCTGAATCGTCGTTGCTGAATCGTCTCATGCTGAATCGTCTGCACTGAATCGTCATTGCTGAATTGTCTCGCGCTGAATCGTCGTTGCTGAGTTGTCTCTCGCTGAATCGTCGTTGCTGAGTTGTCTCGCGCTGAATCGTCGTTGCTGAATCATCTCACGCTGAATAGTCGTTGCTGAACTGTCTGTATTGAATCGTCGTTGCTGAATTGTCTCGCGCTGAATCATCGTTGCTGAATTGTTTCGTTCTGAATTATTGGTCACTCACTTGATCACTAACTTGATCACTTACATGGTCACTAACTTGATTACTTACATGGTCACTAACTTGATTACTTACATGGTCACTAACTTGATTACTTACATGGTCACTAACTTGATTACTTACATGGTCACTAACTTGATTACTTACATGGTCACTAACTTGATTACTTACATGGTCACTAACTTGATTACTTACATGGTCATTAACACACCTGTACAGTCACTCGCACTCACTTACTTGGTCACTCGTACGGTCGAGGCAGGCGAAATTTCCGCTGATCCGGGGAATAATGATCATCTTTCTTAGAAATTATCGAAAAAGTTTACTTGATTCCCTTCACGCAAAAAAAAAACCCTCTTTTTTTTGAAAAATTCATAGTCATTTTATGACGACGTAAAGTATAATTGGTATAAATCAAATTAAATTTAATTGGTCGTAAGATGTGTCGAAGGTTATAATGAGCCAAGGAGAGAAGTAAGAAATTGCAAGACGATCTGGCAACTCACGTTCAAAAGACGAGAGAGAGAGAGAGTATGTGTGTTAACCGTAGTTATAGTATTTCATTCGCGAAATATCGTCTGCCCGCAAGGGGTTCTCCTAACACCTAGAGTTTTTAAAAAATAAAAAAAACCTTCTAGAATAAGAGTCTTTTTTGGCAAAGTTCCTACAAGGTTAAGAGATTAGGGGTTAATAACCGGGTTCGACAACCAACCGTGGCCCAATTGACGTGCGCAGAATCCCCCATAAGAATCCTTTCTCGAAGAAAGGAAAAAAAAAAACGCGTAAGGTAAAAAGCAGACGACAACGAAGCATTTTTATTTTCTTTCTCTAATTTTATTCGATCTATTTGGCAACACGAGATGACGTCGTCTGCTTTTTCGCGTTCTTGCTCGCAACAGGAAGGAAAACAAAAAACTATATTCGAAAGTTTTTGTGAGAGAGAGAGAGAGAGAAACGAGGATTTTATAAATAAAAATAATATTATAACCCGAAGCGCAAAGGAATCCTGTCAAGAACCGTTCATTGCTAAGTCCAAGGTTTCTATTTATTTCTTTTCTTGTGAAACCTTCTTAGTCTTGTCAAGTTCGTTGACATTCTCCAAAAGTGTTTGTCATACTTCCTGGACGATCAATTTTCATTTGTATTCGATATTAGCCATTATGTATTCTTTTTTTCTCCGTCTATCTTCTTGCAATATCAGGTAGACCATGCGTCCCGTTATTCCCGAGAAGTCCCGTTTTTTTTAACTGGCCGTCTCCACTGTTTTTTTGCAAAAAATGTTTCGGTTTTTCCCGCTATTTTTTTTAACATAGTCTACTTGAATGCAGTAAAACCTCTCTTTTGCGGACATCGGCGGGGCCAAAAAAAAATTCGACTGTAAAAAAGGAGTGACTTAATCGGGGGGTTTAAAAAAAATTCATACTTTTATTATACAAAGGGAAATTATTATTTTACCGTAAAAGAGGGGTGACCGCATCAGAAGCGTGTCCGTTAAGAGGAGCTTTACTATGCTTGAATTTTTGTTATTTTGATCAAAAATGTTGACACAGGTTCATGAATACGAGTTGACATTATTTCCAGTAATATATAGCTACTGTATTTGTATTTTCTGCATTTTCTCTGAATATTACATGTACGGGTATCCCTCATCGCTTTACGCGATTTTTAAGCGTTGATTTTAGGAATTCCAAGCTGAAAAATTTGGATTGGAGTTTAATTTCCCATCGTGGAAACGGACTTGCGAATTGAAGATATATAACACTAGCTATAATACCCGGCGCTGCCCGGGTTTTCTTTAATGAGGCTTTTTAGATCACGTGATATGCCCCTCTTTCTTTGAGGCACATGCAAACCTTGTCTAAGTTAACCAATATGGCGGCTTCCTGCGCGACTCATGAAATAAACAAATCTAGATTTAAAGAAACGTAGAAATGAATGTATATATTCTCCCCTTTTTTAAAGGTAAGTATTTCGATTCCCCCCTTTGAACTTCGAGTTATCTATTTCTGCCTGTTTCAGCTTTCAAAAATGTTTAGTTAAAGCTGCGGAATTTTTTCGATGTACTTTTTACGGGCCCATAATTAATTTTAAAATATCCTAACCCACATGGATTTATGCAGTTGAATATCAAAAGACAATACGGAGACATTAATTTTCATGCTTGAGAAGATATAAATGAAAAGTTGAAATCAATGTTATTGCATGAATGTCCAACTCAAGAGTAGGTTCGGGGCTAATTAATTACTTCATATTCAATTTCCTGGGCTTCGTATCTCAAAGCGAACTCAATATACATTTCAAAAATCAAGAATTCAATACAATTTTAAAAATTATTGATGTGGCAGGAAACCCCCCACCAAATTACCGTATTTCTGCAGTAAAATCGGCGATTTTAACACTGATTTCTATGGGGAATCACCCTTTGCCTGACCCTCAAAGCGATGCTGATGATTATTATGACGTCTATTCAAAAAGCCTCATTACTGGGAGTATTGAAAATGGGGCAAACCATTATAAAGGCATAAACTATTATACATATACTAACAGGATTAAAGAAGTGACAAACTGTTGTAAAGGCATGTACACGTCTGAAACTCATCGCTAGGGAACCACGGTAACCAAAGTAAACGTTCGGAAAGTGATTGTTAAGGCCCAAAAACCATTGTTGCCCAACCGTTTTTTTGCCCATTTGGGGCATTTGCCCTGCTCTGACGAAATTTTAAAGTAGCCTATCGTTCAAGTCGGGTCACATTTGGTATATATGCAAAATTTGGCGACGATCGATCTAAAATTGTAGATTTGTATCGAGAGCACACACACACACACAGACAGAAAATCAATTTTATATATAGAGATAGTTAACGACGAAATCCGTTGGATTTTTGATGTAACTGTGACACAAGTAATGAGAGAAATTCTCAGAATACAACCCATTGAAAATGCCATGAAAACTTCAATTTAAAAAAAAACTATTCCATTGTGTGTGTGAGAGAGAGAGAGAGAGAGAGAAACTATATAGAAATTTCATATGGGGTCATTCACGTATTACGTCAGCATCGATGGAGGTGGGGAGGTAGTTTGTGAGATTTGCTGACTTTTGATGACAAGGAGGGGGGGGGGTGTGTTTGGATGATGCTTACGTCATCAACCCCCCTTTATGAAAATATGAAATATTCTTAATGGCATCTTACCAGCACCTCCTGGAGATAGAAGGCCTGCGCAGTCTGCTTGTGACGTCAGTGGGTAGTCCATTTTCCATCTCAGAATATTTAGGGGAAAGAAAAATTCCCTGCTCGTGCCACCAGACCAGACCAGCATTAGATTTTCACCCCCATTCCCAGCCGTTGGGGCTGACTGTGGGGTTACAGACGGGTCCAGATAGACCTATGAAGAAGTTGAAAGAGGAGACTGTGTCTGGTGTGTGTTAGAAAATGAGTGAGTGATGTGTTGTGCGTGAGAAAGTAAGTCAACGTCTGGTCAAATAAAATGGTCATGGCTTCCCCAGAATTTAGCCTGATTTTGTAAGTCCTTTGCAATGCCGCCACACCTGAAATAAACATAAAGCCAAGAGAGCAAGTCCAAAAGCAGTACGCTCAGTATCCTAGGGACATTACAACAAAAGCAGTGATTAACTTTGTGTGCCAACAAGAAAATTTTTATCACAAGCATTCTTGCCATTCCTACCCAATATCAAAGGAAGTTCGATCCGCTCGGTGTGGGGGTTTTTTTTTCCCCCATTTTTATACGGGTAAATGTTGAGTAAATAGGTGTCAAGAGAGTAAATAGGTGCCAAAACGCAAAAAGAAAAAATACTGTACAAGTAACACGTACAGAAGTAACCAAAAGCATATAAGAAAAGAGGTTAAATAGATTCCAATAGAACAAAATGCAGTTTGGGATTTTCCCATGAAAAAAGGATAAATAGGAGCCAAGACATCATACAATACAGTGAAAAATCAAAGTGTGATGAGAGCTATGTACATATTTACACAAGGGAAGAGTAAGAAAGATGATTAAATGTTTCTCCAGGGGAGATGAAAGATCTGTTTTGGACGTCTGTAGATCTTCCTTCTGGAAGTCCTAGGTGGAGGGATTTCACTATAATTGACAATTTCATTGATATGAGAGTATGTGGAATTAGCCATACGTAAAAATTGATTTTTATTAAGCTTTTTAATGTATTTCCAGATGTGGTTAATTCTGAGATCTTTTCTTATGTTTTTTCCTCTTATAAACCATGGTGCCCCGGTGAACCTCCGAAGAGTCTTGTTTTGAGCAGTTTGTAATGATTTAATGTTAGCTTTATTAGCAAACGCCCAAGCTGGGGAGGCATACAGAAGGGTGGGCCTAATGATTGATTTGAAGAGCAAAATCTTGTTTTTAATAGAAAGTTTCGCTCTAGGAAACGTAATCTTGTTTAAAGCACCAAGTATCCCATTGGCTTTATTTCGCACATATCTGATATGTTGTTTGAATGTAAGAGCACTATTAAGAATTACACCCAGATATTTTATTTGGTCAACTGGAGCGAGGGAGCAGCTGTTAATATGTAATCGACGCAATCTGGGTATCTTTTTACATCGAGTAAACCAGATAAATTTACATTTATTGCTATTCAAGACTATGTCTGAGTCTTTACACCATTCAGTGATATCGTCTATTGAATCCTGAAGAAAGTCAACAGCATCACCTGGCTTTCTGTGTCTACAGAGTACTACCGCATCATCAGCAAAAAGCGATAATATACCAGCCTGAGGCACTGGAAAATCGTTTATGTACAATAAGAATAGTTGAGGACCCAAAACGCTGCCTTGTGGCACAGACGCATTTACAGGTTGAACAGTAGAAAGTGTGTCATTAATATTTACTTGAAAAGTTCTACCAGTTATGTAGTGGTAGAAGAAAATTATGTAGAAATATGGAAATTGCAGGTTAATCATTTTGTTGAGAAGAGTAACAAAGTCACACTTATCAAATGCCTTGTTAATGTCTAAGAATGCAGCAGCAGCATATTCTTTATGATTGAAGACATCCGTGATAAATTCAGTTACACGGATTAGTTGCGTCACGCAAGAGTGTTCTTTCCTGAAACCATGTTGTTCTGGTCTTAAAATATCATTAGTGTCAATGAAAGCTTCCAATCTGGTGGCTATGATTTTTTCATAAATTTTGCTGATATTAGTTAGAAGACTAATAGGTCTATAAGAGGTTGGAAGTAATACGTCATTTCCGTTTTTGTGAATTGCTTTAATAATAGAGTGTTTCCATGGTTTAGGAAAATAATGAATTTTAAGGGCTGAGTTAAAGATATCTGTGAGTGCTGAAATTATGTTAAAAGGTAAGTTTTTTAGAGTCGTATTTGATATGTTGTCATATCCAGACGCTTTTTTAGTTTTGAGAGTAGAAATAATATCTACCACTTCGTCCACACTTGTTGATGGAATTTGTTCATCATACTTGTTTATATGTTGGTGGACGTACCCAACTACTCTGTTTTTGAGCTCTATTTGAGTATGGAGCGGCTGAACATGATTTGGTGAGAGCTGCCTTCTGTATGCCTCCGCAAAAGTTTCAACTATTTCATTATCTGAGAAGACTATGCCCCTTGCACCTAGAATCTTGTTTATTCGTCTACTATTGTAGGGCTTGCAAAGGTTCCAAGCCTTCCATATGTTAGTATTATCACATGTTGCATTTTCTATAAAATTTGTGAATCTGCAATTTACGAAGTTTTCAACCTCAAGCTTAATTTCTTTACTTAATTTGTTCAAAGTAATTTTATCAGATCGCCGTCTGAATCTTTGCCAGAGGCTTCTAACCCTATTTTTGTGCCTTATTTTCTGCAAAATTTCTTTAGTTAGGCCGTATTTATTTTCTTTTTGTATTGAGATGGTTGTGGAATTTTCGATTGCAGATTGAATTTTATTTGTAAGTTGATTGACTGCACTATCTATAGTATGTGCACGTGCTGGAATGTCATTATGCGTTCCCTCATTCACAAGAAGCTCTTTAAATTTGTTCCAGTCAGTTTTACAATATATTTTTTGCCTGTGAGGAACCGGGAAGTCAATCTGGAAAAATATAGGATTATGCGGTGAATTAAGTACTGTTTTGGTATACATATGTATTTCATATAAAAAGTTCTTAGATATACCAAAGTCTATTACATCGGGGCTGTATCTAGCACAGGAAGGAATATGTGTAGGAATATCTGAAGAGTGAACTTCAAGAAGGTTATCAAGACAAAATTTCCTCAGAATACGACCACACCTGTTACTACGTTTACTGTGAAAAATGCTGTTTTTGCTATTCCAATCACCTGCAACAAGTGTGGGAATATTTGTGTTAAAGATATATTCAAGGAGTGGCACGTCAATTGTATTCCTTGGGGGCTTATATATGGCACAAAAATTTAGAGGAGTTCTGTTAATGTATATTGTTATTGCACAAACTTCCATTTGCGTGGAGGGTGGTAAGGTATTAATCTGATAAGGAATATCAGCCTTAATATAAATAGCTGTCCCTCCCCCTCGATTATGAAGTCGGTCTTTTCTAATTTCGTTGTATCCATAAAGTTTTATTTTTTGGCTTGGGAGCAACCAAGTTTCTGAAACCAGAAGAATATCCACCTGGTTGAGAAATAATTCCTCTCTTAATTCTCTAACACTATTTTTAAGTCCATTGGAGTTCCAAGCCATAACACACAATGGCCTACTATAGGTGGTATTTGATGTATTAATTTTTGGGCTGAAGGATCAAAATCAAAAATTGGAAAATCTGTTCGATTTTGTCCTTAGAAATGCCTGCCTGGTTCAGCAGTTGACAAAGATTTTTAGAGAGTTGACTACTATCCACTGTGTTACCATTAGAGAAGTTGTTTGAGTTTGGATAACTATTTTTCACATTGACAGCTGATGTCACAGCCTTGCATGATCCACTAGAGTCATTTAAGTGGCCTCTTGGGTGATCTGTATGTGTGTTTATGAGTGTGTGTGTGTTGGGGGCTTCAACGATTTTCGTGGCAGCTTTATCATCTATCATCGAGCAATTTGTGGGCACGTTAAAGTCCATTACAGTTTGCAAATCTGCGAGAGAATCATTAGCTTCTGACATTGATGTTATATTCAGCCTCTCTGTTAATGTGATGAGTTGGTTTAACACTCTGCTAAAAGTAATCCTAGCATGTTTTTCTATAAGATCGAGTTTGATTTCATTCACATCTTTTGAGTTTGTTCCTTTCTTTGCAAGTGGATGTACTCCCGGTCTAACAGTTTTATCCAGGTCCCTTTGTTTTTGAATATTTATTTGTGTTAACTGTTCATTTTCAACCGAAAAGAAGATTGTTTTGGTCCATTTCATGTTGTTCAGATTGCGAGTAATGGTAATTGGTCCTTGACCTATTGAGAATTCGTCTTCTTGATCTTCATTTTGCACATTGCTCTGTAGCGAGGGAAAGTCCAGTGTATTTGGTCCCTGAAAGTTAACAGGAACCCTGGGAATAAATAATCGTGCCTTATTCTGCGAAAGCACGGGTCTAGCTCTGCACCCAGAGTATGTCGCCGTGTGAGGCCCACCGCAATGATAACATTTTATTTTGTCAATGTTCCCCTTTACTTGGCACATCCGGGTCTCATGTTGATTGGCACAGAATGCACAATTAGGCGTTAGATTGCATCGAAAGGAGCTATGCCCATAGTTTTGACATGATCTACATTGAATGGGGCTCTGAAGCCCTTTGTATCTTTCAATTTCTATAGGTAAGTCTGAAATGCTAGTGAGATTTGCAAAGCTCTTCTCATTGACTGGAATTTCTACCAGATACAATGGTAATGTTCTACCAGAATGATAGTTCTTCATGTTACTGATTTTTACAGGGTTAAATTTTTGTTTCTCTAGGCTTGCTTTAATTTCCTGCGTGTTGATATTTGCAGGTAAGCCACGCACAACAAACTTGAGAGTCCTTTCACTTTGGGTGAAATATGTATAATATTTGAATTTTTTTGAATCAAAAAATTTAGTAATAGTTCTATGGTCTTTCTCAGAAAATACCTGAACCACCACAGTATTGTTTGTAGGTTTGGCTGTCGGAGGAATGTCACACAATTTCTTGGCTGCCACGAAATCGTTAATCCAATTATTACCCCAGTCTGATGAAATTATTGCTGGAATTTTGGTTCGCCCGTTAGTGTTTGCATTGTTGTTTGGCATGTTTGTTGGTCGAGGTGTACCATCTGTCTGTGTGTTCCTTTTCTTTCCTCTCCCAGTGACCATAGTGAAACCATCACCACTACCACTGTCACTTTCTGAGTTGTCAGTGACAACCAAACGGTTTCTAGGATTTGCCATTAGTCCATTGCTATCACCTGTCGGTGAAAGAGGTATTATAGGAGACCCTTTATTAGTGACATGATCATTCGTGTCATCCGGTTCATTATTAGTCATGTTGGAAGAAGAAATAGCCACCTGAATATCAGTGTTTGTTAAGTCATTGGGTTCCTGATTTTGTGTGTGGTTAGTGTTAATGGGAGAGATGTTTACTGTGTGTGAAGGAATAGTTGCATCAACTTCACTACGATTAGTGTCTTGTACCGCACTTATATCTCCACTCCCTGGGCTGCCTTCACCTTCACCCATGTTATTTGGCAGCTCTGATTCGGACGATGTGTAATTACTAGTTGAATTATTCTTTGAGCTATTCTCGCTTGTTGATGAAGTCGATGATTCATCACTTAAGCTCTTATCCTCAACTGGGGGAGTTGGGTCAATATCATTTGGGATTAAATGAAAGCTGTTTGAAAGGTCAGTGCAGATGTTCTTGTTATTGTTTGATCCTTCTTCAGGGTCAGAATTGATATTAGGGATATTATCAGAATGGTCACTTATCGAGTCAGTTTGAGTATTGTCAGAACCAGTCTCACTTTCTGAGTTCGAGAAGTTTTTTACCTTTTTTGTTTTCTTTTTCTTTCTCTTATGCCTACCCTTATTAGCATCAGAGGTGGACTCAATAGAAGTCGAAGTAGCGTTATTATTACCCTTTAGAAAATGTGTAGACAATTTATGCATGCATGATTCGAAATTCAGTGAATCAAAATAATCAATCGCGTTACTTGCGAAAGCATCAAATTTGCCAGGCTTATCCTGCTTTGAAGCTGTTTTCCATGAAACAAAGTCCTCAATAATTGAGTCAAATTTGTTGGCGATGATGCAATTTTGGCCAACATGATTTAATTCATCACTTTCTTTCACTTTACTTTTAACATACACAAGCAATAAATCAATAACCCTTTTTCTCAGGTTCGGGGATTCATTTGCCTCTGAGGCCCCGATACATAACTTTTCCACAATTGAATTATCAACACTTGCAAAGGGACACACCTTACCCATTGTTGACACACAAATATTAACCACTTACCTTGCAGTTTGTCCAACTAGCATTGAGAAATCGAAACACAGGGACATTTGGGGCAGACGTTTCACTGGGGAGGGGGCAAACAGCATCGATGACTTCAGAGATGAAGATTCACACCACACTCCAGAAGAATAGCACTGGACGAATCGCAAGATCCACCACAGACAGGGATACGAAGAAGTCCGTAGAGCGTAAAGTCCATATACCGTCGTGGTACTCCGCCGCTGATGCACCCGTTATGATACTAACGCGGCGATCGTTTTCCGTCTTGAAACTTGGTCGAGGAGCGAAGAAAACTGCGACTGTACTGGCCAACCCGAAAAAAAACTGTGTGTGTTCTGTGTTCTGTGTTCGTGTTCAAAAATTTTCAATTTGTATGACTCGGACCCCTGCTCGTGCCAGTATCGTCGTTGTAAGGAAAACAAATGATCTGGCTTAGAATTGGTGATTTCTATTCCCCACATCCAATCACCGTGCGGTATTTCTGAGCCAATCAGGAAGATTCTACGCCAAAATAAGAAGAAACGAAAAAGGATGCTGTTTCAAAATGTGGCAAACTTTGCTAGGTAGTCCGAATGACGTTTATGGCAACCCGTGCGGAGACCTTCTATCTCTAGGAGGTGCTGATCTTACCTTCCGCTAGTCAGTGGGGGCACCCAAACTAACATTCCCCCTATTGATAAATCCCCCTACAGAGCCACTTCAGTGATCTCTAGAGATGTTTCGCGGATCCAAGTGATCTGGGACTGTATCGCGGGCCACTTACGTGTTCTGGAACTGTGCCACGCGTCACTCAAGTGATCCGTTATTATGACGCGGACCACCTAAGTAACACATGGGAATGTGCCGCAGGTAACTTGACTGATGTAGAACCGCACTGGGGGGAGGGGCCGCTTAAGAGCACTAAAACTGCGCCACATGCCACTCAATTTACTCGTAAGTTTGAATAATTAATTGATTAAAAAGAAGTTGCTTTGCGGTTGGCTTCAATTTTTCTAATCCCCGTGAAGAAAACCAACACCCTACCCCCGTATTTCAAATGTTAAATTTAACTCGCTTACGAGATTTCGTCTTTATTCTACGGAACCAATTAATCGCATATTGAAGGGAGGGAGGGACGCGTGTTTTGGCAACACTTGAGTTGTCAAAAGTGAACTTGACAACTCAAGTTTTGAAATATTTAGCGGGATAGTATTTCTCTCTGTACGCACACAAACCATACAGAGAGTTGTGCGCCTATTAACCTTTTTTTTGGCAGAAGCCTGCTGCTTTTCACATTTGACAGACACCTGTGAACAAGTTAATGCATTAATTGGTTTTGTTCAACATCTTATTGAGTTCGGGGTCATTCAAGTATTACGTCAGCATCGATGGGTGGGAGGGGGGGGGGGTTTCCGATTTGCTGACTTTTGATGACACGGGGGGGGGGGGTTTGGATGATGCTTACGTCATCAACCACCCTTTATGAAGATATGAAATATTCTTAATGGCATCTTATTCGGTGCGCCAAAAACGAAAAAACAACCTTTCGATAGTTATTGGGCACCTGCACTAACATTCTACCTATTGATAAGTCCCCTACAGAGCCACTTTAATGATCTCTAAATGTTTCACGGATCCTTCAAGTGCTCTGGAAATGTTTCCGGGCCGCTTAATTGCTCTGGAACTGAGCTACGCATCACTCAAGTGACCTGTAATTATGCCGCGGATCACTTCAGTAATCTGGGAGTGTTCCGCGGGTAACTTGAGTGATGTAGAACCGCACTGGGACCGCTTAAGAGCTCTAAAACTGTGCCTCGTGTCGCTCAAGGGATCTCTAAATGTGCCACGGATCGTTTAAGTGTTCTGTAACTGTATCGCGGGTTACTTAAGTGACCTTTGAATGTGAAAGTGATCTTTGAGGCCTGCCTCAATCATCTGAAAATGAGCCACGGGCCACTTGAATGCTGTGGAATTGTGGCGTTGGTCAGTTAAGCGATTTATAAATGTGCCGCTTAGTTCATTTTTACAAAATTAGGTTTGAGGGGGTAGGCCACATCAAATAACCTTCTGAGCCACATTTGGTCCGCGGGTCAAGGGTTTACCACATATGGCTTAAAGAGTGGGTCGCAGTGAAGCATTAAAATTTTTTTTTTCTTCTGGGGTGGCGCGCGAGCTCCCTATGCCCCCCTCCAGCGTACGTTTCTGATCCCACCATTATGCGTTAGGAGATGGGAGGCAGTGATGACGAAACAAGGGAGAAGGAGGTGGTTAGAGTTTTGCTGACGGGCGAGGGGGTCAAAAATGGCTAAAAATTTGCTTACGTAATACTTGAACGGCCCTTTTGAGAGTAACGTGGATTTTTTTAAATAAAATACAACGCGACAACAGGCAAAATGCCCAACGAGGTGACTGAGGAACGTGGACGTGGCCTGCGAATTTCACTGAAAAAAATCTTGTTTTGTATTGTTATTATTACACAGGGTGCTTAAAGCTTCCGTACTCCGAGTAGTTTTTTCTCAAAAGTTATTCATCTGACTACAGTCAAATGTTCAGGATATTTTCATGAGGCCATGGGAGAGAGATTTATTCAATGAAAAAATAGTTCGATTTGTGACTACCAGGTGAATAAGTGGCACTTTTTTTATAATTGAATTTTTCTTTTTTCCCATTTTCCATATAGCGTATATACCATGGTTCAGTGGGATATGTCTACCCAGGGCCGCAACTAGATGCTTGGTCACCCGGGGCAAGTGTGCATTTTGGCACCCCCCTTGTAATGTTGAAGGTAAGGTTTGAGAATGAAATTTGCGCTCCCCTCTGCTCCAGCGCCCGGGGCACGAGACCCGCCTGCTCCCTCCCTAGGCGCTACATAGGTCTGAGTAGTTTCAGTACACTAACTGCTGAGACCGTATACAGCATCCGTTCTGATGAAAGTATTATATCGAAACTTTATATATATATATGAACCTTCCTTTCTTTCTTTTCTTTACGAACCATCGGGAAAAAAAATTCAATAGAAAAGCGCCACTTATTCACCTGGTGGTCAAAAATTGACCTTTTTTTTTCTTTTTGTATTGCGTGAATCTCTCTCATGTGGTCTCAATGAGATATCCTGAAAATTTGGCTGTATTCGGATGTGTAGCTTTTGCAGAGTACGGGAACTTTAATTACAATCACCCTGTATATTTTGTGGAGTAAACACATTCAGAGAACACAAAGTGGAAATGTAAACAAATAACATGCTGGTTGATGATGGATGAAAATGGTTGGGCGGAGAAAAAGTTGGGCAATAAGCCATGGCCACCACAAGGGGAGTGGGCTGACAGGGCCCATCAGTTCTCATCATTTTTTGCTTTTTCACGCTATTAATTAACTACAGAAGGGGGCCCGTGAAAAGTCTGACCGGGTTTCAATTCTTCATTCAATTTTAAAGAATTTATTCATTGTTGAATTCAATTTTAAAGAATTTATTCATTGTTGAATTCAATTTTAAAGAATTTATTCATTGTTGAATTCAATTTTAAAGAATTTATTCATTGTTGAATTCAATTTTAAAGAATTTATTCATTGTTGAGAATTCAATTTTAAGGAATCTATTCATTGTTGAGTACAATTTTAAAGAATCTATTCATTGTTGAGTACAACTTAAAAATATATATATATTCATTATTCCACATCCCGCTCCAGGATGTGGGGGCCATGGGAAAAGCATCAAAAACTAACGGACAACGATTCTTTTTCTTAACTTTCCCCCATTTTTAAATACAGATATCTCTGCGAATATTGCACTTGCACGTGAAATTTTTTCGTTGAGAGACAGGGTAACAACTTTGCCATTACGTTTTTGAGTACAGGGTGTCCGTATGAAAAGTTAATTTTCATTTTTATTCTAATAACTAGGCAATCAATCAATCCCCTTGCAAAAATTAATTGACGTAGTTGAAATTCTCGTGACTTCACACGTTTACATTCCTCAAGAATGACTTCGTCACCGTTTTCCCGCTTTCCCATTTTGAAAACCGTCAGTCGATTGTGGGAACACTGTACATTCTGTCTGTCGTCTGCTCTCCCACAGAAAAAAGATGATAAGACAGGGATTCGTGACCGCGCGCACGGTTTCCCCTTGAAATGAGCGTCTTCCCGTTAAATTGATGATCTTGATTGTTCTTGTGGAAGATCTTTGAGAAAGATCAAGGTTGTCTCGAAACACTTTTTGCAATCGATGGTGGAAACGAACTTTTCCTTCACGATGATGACAGGTCATTGCTGTAGATTCGAGTTATTCCGAGAACTTTGTCGTTGAGTTATCACCTGTTGCTTTCAAGAGTTTTCTGTAAACAGTTTTTCATTGTTGAATTCATTTCGTCGTTGTCAGTCCATCACAAAAGTTAACAATTTCTTTTCTTTTTCAAAAACCGTTTGGCGTTGGGAAATCCTTCGCAGAATTCTATTGTTTTTTATTTTAATTTCGTTTTTTTTTTTTGAATCGTTCAATTGAATTTTTTTTTGAATTTGAATTCAATTTTGGAGAATCTTGTTGAATTCAGTGTTTTAAAAAATTGATTTTTTCGCTGTTGAATTCAGTTTTTGTTGTTTTTTTTTTTTTGGGAATTTTTCATCATTAAATTCCATTATAATGAATTTCTTCCCTCTTGAATTATATTGTGAGGAATGTTTTAATTGTCGAATTTAATAATTTGTTTCGTTGTTGAATTACATTTTAAAGAATTTGTTGTATTATATGTCATTGTTGTATTATATGTTCGAGAATTTGTTTCATTGTTGTATTATATGTTCGAGAATTTGTTTCATTGATGTATTATATTTTCGAGAATTTGTTTCATTGTTGTATTATATTTTCGAGAACTTGTTTCATTGTTGTATTACATTTTAAAGAATTTGTTTCATTGTTTGACAAATTTTAAAGAATTTGTTTCATTGTTTGACAAATTTTAAAGAATTTGTTTCATTGTTTGACAAATTTTAAAGAATTTGTTTCATTGTTTGACAAATTTTAAAGAATTTCCTTCATTGTTAAAATCAATTTTAAAGGATGTTTCACAGTTGAATTCAATAAATTTTCAAGGATTTGTTTCACTCTTCAATTGTCAAATTGAAGTTTAATGAATTTGTATACTATTTGAATTTTAATTTTTCTCATTGTTTAATTCCATTTTTACACACACACAAAAAAAAAATTTCATTGGTGAATTTTATTTCCCCCCCCCCCAGAAATTTTCATTGTTAAATTGAATTTCCCAAAAAATTTCATTGTTAAATTGAATTTCCCAAAAAATTTCATTGTTAAATTGAATTTCCCAAAAAATTTCATTGTTAAATTGAATTTCCCAAAAAATTTCATTGTTAAATTGAATTTCCCAAAAAATTTCATTGTTGAATTCCATTTTCCAGAAATTTTCATTGTTGAATTCCATTTTCCAGAAATTTTCATTGTTGAATTCCATTTTCCAGAAATTTTCATTGTTGAATCCCATTATCCAAAATTGTTTAATTCCGTTTGTTTTTTAAATATTTCATATTCCTGATTTTTTTTCAGAATTACGACTGTTGATACCCTCTTTTTCGGCGAAGATATAATTGTTTAAATTCTATCTTTATATCTATTATTATTGTTATTGAATTTACCCGTCTCTAAGAATATTTCGTTTGAGAGAGAAACGTCTATAACAATACAATAGTAAAATTTAACTTTTTTTTTTGTATTTGTCAAAGTTTTTATAATTGAAAAAATTCAACTGCCGCTCTGAATTTCATTGTTGAATTTATTGTTTCCAAATCCGAACTTCCTCTGAGGAAGGTGACAATATCATAGTTATAATAGTTGTAATTTCTTAATTCACTCTTTGTTATACTTTCCATTGTTATGGGAGCACAAACTGACTAAAATCGTCATTGTTGATCATTTTTTTTCAGGAATAAAAAGTACTCATTTCATATTTCATCTCTACAGAGTTCAAGTATTCAAATTTTTTTTCCCCGGAATTTAATTATTTGATTGTAACATTTGTGGATTTGATTAAGTTATGAAAACAATGGGTTTTCTCAAGAATCCATTATTGAATTCAATGTTCCAGAAAAACAGAATTTGATTTTCCGATGAATTGTTCAAATTTTCGAATTTATTTCTCAAATTTCCTTTTAGCTTTAATGATACTTTTAAGGATTACCTATCTTTCAAGCGAACGAAAATATTGTATAGCATTGTTGAGATCTTTTCTCAAAAAAGCATACTCTATTTTTTTCAGGCATCCCATTGTTTATTTATCTTCTAGGATATCATTGTTTCACTATATCTGTTGGTTTCTTTTTTCTTTTGTAGACATCTTTAACACATTATTAATATCGAAAATTGAATTGTTGTACAAAATTGTACAGTGTATTTCTTCAAAATTGTAATTCACAGAATGATAAGTAACGTATGTGAACACAGGGTGATTCAGAAAAGTTGGGGGAAAACTTTAAGACGTATTAGTACGCACCAATACAAACAACTGTCATTAAAGAATGCATGTGGTCTAACATGAAACGGGGCCGCTCCGCTAACGTTAAAACGTTGTTATTACTGTTGAAATTTATCGGGAGGAAGAAGAAACCGTATGCAAATCTTCGTCACAGTGAATAAAAGGCGCGGACGCCAGCCCTGTGAAGTTATTCCGGCGTGCAACCGTTCTAACAGTTGTAACGTACGGGGTAATGGCGCACTTTAGTAATACTGAAAGAAGCAGACATGCATTTCAGTATGAAAATACTTGGCGTATTTCCTCCGGGTTACATTTGCATGCATGCATGGTGTTCTTTCTTTCTCCCGATAAATTTCAACGGGAATGCCGTTTTAACGATTTGCGGAGTGGCCGTTTCATGTTAGACCCTGAATTCTTTGATGACAATTGTTTGTATTGGTGTGTACTATCGCGTCTTAAAAGTTTTTCCCCCATCTTTTCTGAATAACCCTGTATAAGGGGAGAAAACGACTACATTTTATGAACAATTTTTGTCAATGGTTGATTTCAAGTGTAGAATCATTTTGAAATCGGATGATTCTTTCTTAATCACCCTGTATACGAAAATCAAGGAGCCTACACCTATCTCGCTACCCTTCCATCTCACATACCGAGTGCATAAAAATATATATATGCATATAATAAATAAATAATTGTATAGACTGACCATATCTGCTCGAGATAAATACGGGAAATTGAGCTTCGAAATACGGGGCATTGCCAATTAGCGCAAAAAATAATGGTAAAAGTAAGCAAAGTTGCCAACTCTTGCTAAAATCGTAGAAAAATCGCCAATAACGAAACGAAGCGCCACCTCTAATTGCAGTGAGTTAACAAACATGTGAGATGAATACTGAGTTGGGAAGATTTATTTTAATCAATGATTTGAAGAGGGAGAAGAGAGAATAAAAAGTTAAGTTGGCTTCGTTGAAAATACGGGAAAAACCGGGACATTTTTGCAAAAAAGTCGGGACAGCCAAATAAACGGAAAAAAATTGGGACTGTCCGGAGAAATACGGGACGTATGGTTACCCCATATTTGTATAATATTTTTTTTTATGTGGAGCATTGTTAAAAGTCAATATCGCCTAATTAAAACCGAAACCAGCGTTCCGAAACGTGCTTTCATGACAATACATTTACTGATCTCCATCTACACCCCTCCCCCCTGACTTTCACTGTAGGTTTGTGTTGACAGATTCCTTTAACATTGATATGCTGACCATATTTCTTCGAGAGAAGTACGGGACATTGAAAATTCAAATACGGGACATCGCCAATTATCACCAAAAACGACGATGCATTACTGCAAATTGCAGTGGATTAAAATGTATTCCACGAAAAAAAAACAAAAAAAAAACGTTCAACAAGGTAAATGTGGGAGATTAATATTCTCATGTATAGTTGTAATTATCATAAAATAATTTATGAGTTGAAGAATAATGTCAATCTTTGACTTCAATAAAGAAAAAAAATTCAAGTAGGCGCTTCGTGTAAAATACGGGGAAAACCGGGACGGCCAAAAAAACAGAAAATACCGGGACTGTCCCAGGAAATACGGGACGTATGGCCAACATTGGGCTATTTCTCATTTGGGAATGGTTCAGCTGGAGTTTTTGTTTCTTTTCCCCTTGGCAAGTTTCGGTTCTTGGTCAGCTTTTGCTGAAGGGGGGGGGGGGGGGTTCGGATTTGCTGACTTTTGATGGCAAAGCGGAGAGGTTCGAAGGTTTGCTTACGTCATCAACCACCATTTTTTGAAAATAAGAAATATTCTATAAGCTGCGCTGAGAGGAAATTTTGCTGACAAGTGGAGGGGGGGTCAGTGTTTTGCTGACGAGAAAAAGGGGAGGAGGGGTTCGGAAATGGCTAAAAATCTGCTGACGTAATAGGACTTAGCTGGACGATTGTTAAATATTTTATTTTCATTTATGATTTTCCTATTCAGCCATACGCAAGGTGGCAATACTTTGGTTTCCATAAACATGCAGAGAAATTTGCGAATTTTTAAAAATCGATAAAGGTAAGGGCATGGCCCGCACAAGGGGTGGGCTGACAAGGCTCCAGCCCTGGGGCCCGGGAGGATTTTAATCATTTTTTTGTTTTTTCACACTGTAAATTCATTATAAAGGGGGCCCCGTGAAAGTCTGGTCGGGGGGCCCGTAAAAGATCCCAGCCTAGGGGCCCTGCTTCAGGATGTGGGGGCCATGGGTAAGGGGCCGTTCAAGTATTACGTAAGCAAATTTTCTAGCCATTTTTGACCCCCTCTCCCCCCCCCTCTTATCAGCAAAATTTCGTCATCAGCTCTGACCCTTCGAATCCTAACGCATATTGGTGGCATCAGAGACGTACACGGGGGAAAGGGGGCATGGGGGGAGGCTCGTGCCCCCCCCCCACGATCAAAAATGCATTTTTGTCATGGCAAAAAAATAAATTTTTAATTGAAATTCTGGAAAAAAATACCTTTTGTATGTTATTATAATAAATTTATGTTAATTTCAATGCCATTTTGAAGGTTATGAACTCAAAATTTATCTTTAGTAAATTCATTGTGACCCCCGCCCTAAGCTATATAATGATAAATCGCATAAAGGTCCTTGGCCAGCGGACCAAATATGGCCTCGGGGTGGTTATCTGATGCGGCCTGCCCTCTTCAAACCTAATTTTGGAAAAGTGAACTAAGCGGCGCATTTACAGATCGCTTAAGTGTCTCGTGGTACAATTCCGGAACATTGAAGCGGCCCGTGGCATATTTTCAGATCACTTAAATGACCCGGGACACAGTTCCAGAGCACTTAAGCGATTCGTGACACATTTAGACATCCCTTGAGTGACATGTGACGTAGTTTCAGAGCACTTAAGTAGGCTCCCCCCCCACCCAAGTGCGGTTCTACATCACTCAAGTTACCCGCGGCGCATTCTCAGATTATTTAAGTGACGCGTGGCACAGTTCGAAAGCACTTAAGCGGCACGGACACATTTCCAGAGCACTTGGATCCGCGAAACATTTAGAGATCACTAAAATGGCTCTGTAGGGTACTTATCAATAGTGGGGGGGGGATCAAGTGCCCACAAACTATCGAAAGGTTTTCCTCGTTTTTGGCTCACGCGAGTAAGGGCCCGTTCAAGTATTACGTCATCATCGATGGGGGTGGGGGGTTTCCGATTTGCTGACTTTTGATGACAAGGGGGGAGGAGGGTTTGGATAATGCTTAAGTCATTAACCACCCTTTATGAACATATGAGTTAGAATTCAGAAGGGCAGAGCTGATGACGAAATTTTGCTGACAAGGGGTGGGAGGGAGTCAAAAATGACTAAAAATTTGCTTACGTAATACTTGAACGGCCCCTAAGACGTCATTAAGAATATTTCATATCTTCATAAAGGGTGGTTGATGGCGTAATACTTGAACGGCCCCTAATACAGGATGTTTCAAAAAGAATCGCCCGATTCGAAATGCGTATAGTACGAAAAATATTGAACGTAGTTTTTGTACAAGTCAAATTAAAGGTGCTCAATTACTTTATGTCCACCTTGGGATGCGCGGCATATGTCTGCATACGGTAGTCGAATTCGTCCCAAACTTTTGCGAGCATGTTTGCATTCACTGCGTTCCGTGGACTACGTGCGAAACTCTGTCGGATCAGCACCTCCTAGAGATGGAAATTCTCCGCACGGGTTGCCATAAACGTCATTCAGACTACCTAGCAAGTTTGCCACATTTTGAAATACAGCATCCTATTTCGTTTCTTCTTACTTTAGTGTAGAATCTTCCTGATTGGCTCTCAAATACCGCATTGTGATTGGATGTGGGGGCATAGAAAAATCGCCAATTCTGTGCCCGATCATTTCTTTTCCCTCACAACGATGATACTGGCACGAGCAGGGAATTTTTTTCCCCCTAAATATTCTGAGGGAAAATGGACTACTACTAACTAATAAGGAGACTGCGGAGGCCTTCTATCTCTAGTAGGTGCTGGTCGGATGCGCTCCACGTTTTCGTTCGTCTGGCATTCGGGTACGGCCAGGGGATATCCGTTTAGACAGACAACCCGTGCCTCGGAATTGTTTACATTGTCGCCTAATGCTCTGATCAATGACCAGGGTATTGTCGACGAAAAGCACGATGAACAATTGTTACGGACTCGCGCACTTCGCGAAGCTTGGGACAAAAAACGATTTCTGTTGCGCAGTCGCCATCTTGATAAACACTGGACTGGCGGCCCGAAGGGAACAGCGTTAGCGCTACCTGTCGGCAACTGCGTGAAACTCGAGATTTCCCTCTTTCTACCTATACGTTATTCGATCAAAATGGATTAAAAACTGAATAGTTATGAATGACCCGGGTCTTCATGCCCATAATGGAGGGAGGGGGGGACTGCACTATATGGGATCTGGTACTATGATTTTCATCTGTTACTTCCAGCTAAGTATGGAGGGCCGCCAGAGCAACGGTTGATGTATTGGGAGGGTCGATTTATCGTGCATGTTCGTTGGATCGTACCGTATTTCACACATACTATTTTTTAACATATAATTTGACTCCTGGGAGACATGATAATCCGCCATTTTTGGGTCCGTGCCTAGCCAGGATTCCAGAGATTGATCTGATTTATTAAAATTTCATTCATAATAAAAAAAAATAGAAAGTATCTCAATCTTTGATGAGGGTAGAGGGGGGCCCTGGATAGGACAGGGGGCCACGAGAACAAAATGTGATCCATAGGGGGCCGGGCCATGAGCTGAAAAAGGTTAAGAAACACTGGTTTAGAGCTTTTATAAAGTTTTGAAATGACCTTCTTTGATATCAGGGGCTGGATAAGTGGATTCGTATTCGGGAACGAGTGCTTTTGAAACAAACATCCTAAGAATTCAGTCTGTTTTGCTTGTTCGTATGGTTTCTTTTTCGCCGGCTTGCGTGTCCGCAAACACAATTGCTCGCAAAACCAAACCGTTCGTAAACTAAGGGTTGACTGTATAATTAATATAACGGTATTGTTAAATATTTTTCGAGACTAACACACGACACGATTTTAATTTTCCGCTACAATTCAGCTCGACACCAATTCTTTGATTTTTCTTTCGTTGAAACGATTGTTGAATGCGGCACACTTTTCTCCCAATTACGTCTATTGTGCGTATTCCAATATTTTCGAATTACATCGATTCAATTAAACAACTTGCGAAACTCGGCAAAGAGACCACCAATCAAGATTCGAGAAATAAAGAACAGCAAAACCAGACGACAGTCAATTTTTCGACGTTTCTGCGCGGTCACAAAAAAAAAGACCCAATTAACAATCGATTTGTTTATAGTCCGCAGCACGCGTCACTCTCGGAGAAGAAAAAGAAAAAAAGGCAAATATGCAAATAAAACAATCCACGTGGTCCTTTATTTACTAAAATTATACCGAGAAGTGGTGGGAACCGTCGCGTTTTCGGCAAAACAAAAACCAGAAAAGGAGTAAATTGATCCGTTTTTTCTTGTTTTCCCTCTTTCGTGTGCGCGTAGCAGCACAATACTATGGCGGCTTTAATAACGATAATCTATGACCCAGTAACTGAACAGAACCTAAATGAGCTGTAGACACGCACGGACGGCTTCAACCCCGGAGAAGTTTTGACCCAGTTCATAAATGGGTCAAAACTCTCGTCTGCTTCGAGAGTAAAACAGAAATAAAATAAAAAAAGGAAGAGAAAAACTACGAGTTAATGACAATTTCCGAGTGGTTACTTTTTGTTTTGTTTTTTCTCTGCTCTTTCTTTTTCTTCTTTTTTTTTTTCTTTCTGTGAGAAAATAAGGAGAATGGAAGTAATAACAAACGATCAAAGACTGTCGTCTGCCAGGGAGAAGAAGCTTTCGTCGTCTGCTTGCACTTCATTCTTCGGAAAATTATGTTCGGACCAGGGTCACGTGCTCAGGGCATCAAGAGAAAAGGGGCATCGAATTGTATTTTATTTTTTAATGTACAATTTTCTTCCCAGTATCAACTATTCGGTAGAAAAATCCTCATGAGATCATAGGGGCCATTCAAGTATTACGCGTAAGCAGATTTTCAACCATTTTTTACCCCCTCCCCCACCCAAAAATTTCGTCAGCAGCTTAGAATATTTCACATCTTCAAAAAGGGATGGTTGATGACGTAAGCAACAAGCAACCTTCAAACCCCCTGTCATCAAAAGTCAGCAAATCCGAAACCCCCCCCCCCCCCCCGATGCTAACGTAATACTTGAATGACCCCATATTGGAAATTATAGTATCTTGAGAAATTCCTCTTTGAATACAAGATGAGAGGCATATATACTATGGCCGCAGCAACAATATTGAAATCTCAAACCCAGAGAAACTAATAATATTGTAAACAAGAGTTCACGTTCGAATGCAAAGTGATTTTTCCAAGACCGCCCCCCCCCTCCCAGCTAATAATGCCTACATTTTAATTCACAACGTATTCTTTTGAAAATCGTACCCAGATCTAAATTGCCGTGAGGATCCAATATCTCTGCACCTAATACCACGAGGCGTGCCCGGGTGATGCTATGCGTTGAGAAGGTACCGAGTAAGTTTTTGCAGAATAAGGACCATGGGCGGAGATAATGCCCCTCCCCCATTGTTTTTTTCAATTGACAGATTCAATATTTCGGGTTGGGGGGGGGTATCGAATTACTTAAGTGCTTAGGGCCTTCATCAACCATCTTAATCCGGCCCTGGGGCGCCCTTTTTCGACGCCGAGCCGTGTGCGAAATAATTTCGTGGATCCTTCGACACGATTTTATATAGGTTTTTTGCGGAGCGGGGAGGGGAATCACAGGCATCCAATTCATGCAATATCACAGAATATACTCGAATGCTGAAAAATATCTACTCACCAATGAAAATTCAGAATTAATGAGAGAGAAAATCGCAGAATTGGTGAAAATCCAGAGTTAAGGGGAGAAAGTTAGGTCCAGAGTTTTTAAATCCAGAATCAATGAGAAAAAAATCTCAGAATTAATGAGAGTAAAAATCTCAGAACTGATGAAAGTTCAGAATTGATGAAAGACAGAAATCCCAGAATCGAGAGCAAAAATCTGAGAATTAATGTGTCAAAATTAATGACAGTAAAAAATCTCATAATTAATGAAAATTCAGAATTATTATGAGTAAATATTTCAGAATTAATGAGAGAAAACATCTCAGAATTTATTAGATAAAAAATCTCAGAATTTATTAGATTAAAAATCTCAGAATTTATTAGATTAAAAATCTCAGAATTAATGAGGGAAAAACCCCAGAATTGATGAAAATCCGGAATTAATTAGAAAAAATCCTAGAATTCAATTATATGAGATTTTTAATCTAATGATCCCACAGAATTCATTAGATTAAAAATCCTAGAATTTATTAGATTAAAAATCCTAGAATTTATTAGATTAAAAATCTCAGAATTCATTAGATTAAAAATCCCAGAATTAATGAGAGTAAAAATCCCAGAATTCATGAGAGTAAAAATCCCAGAATTCATGAGAGTAAAAATCCCAGAATTCATAGCGATGGATGGGGGCAAGGGGTTCGGTGCACCCGGGTGGCTGCTTGGAAGGGGCGGCAGCCTAGTCTTTTGTTTAGGCACATAAATCTTTAAAATTCTGCAATAATAAAAATTCACAAGGCACCACATGCTGTCACTCTTTTGAGCCATGACTTGACTATGAAAATGTTGTTAAAACTTGAGGGAACAGACAGAGCATGGGGTCGCAATACCTGATATAAGAATGGTTTCTATTGCACTGGGCAAGTGTGTATTTTGGCGCCGTCACCCAGTAATTTCACCCCAAAGAATTCGGGTTCTCACTTGCCAATGCCTGGGCACCAGAACGCCCCTTTGAGAACGGTGAAATAACGGGACTAAAATATATGTCAGTTTCTTTGAAAGCTGGACGTATGGTCAAGTACATTTTAATGGGTAAACTATGTGCACGGCTTCGGACGGTTAAAAAATTAGGTTCATCCCAGATTCCCCCGGGCAAAAACTATTTCAGCCTCTTGGGGCGGCACATGGCGACTTTGCACCCAGGCGGCCGGTCAGCTCGAGCCACCCCTGCCAGTTTGGCCAATGGCAGAATTATTATATTCTGGTTATATATATTTTTTTTTGGGGGGGGGGGGGACATCGGCGTCCGGAGAAAAGTCGTACATTGTTTTTCAGGATGTACAGTAATGCTGTGAAAGTATCTACGTAAAAATGCAAACACACGAAACCAGAGGCCTTCAACCTGTCAGACACGGCGCGGCGGGCCGAATTGGAAATGCCCACGAAGCCCGCGGGCTACCAAAACATGTAATTTAGTGACATCTTGATTGAAGTGGGCTATTGGGGGGGGGGAATCCGAGTTAAAAACAAAAATAATTGAAGACTCTGAAATTATTTCTTTTATTAATTATCAATTTTCTCTCTCATTAGTTTTAAAATAATTTTTTTCACTAGGAATTATTTCATAACTGATGAAAAGAATTATTAAATGACTAATGAAAGGAATTATTAAATAACTAATGAAATTAATTATTTTAAGTAACTAATGAAATTAATTATTTTAAGTAACTAATGAAATTAATTATTTTAAGTAACTAATGAAATTAATTATTTTAAATAACTAATGAAATTAATTATTAAAAGAACTAGTGAAAGGAATTATTTTCCAGAACTAATGAAAAGAATTTGTCCAGAACTAATGAAAGGAATTATTTGAATAACTAATGAAAGGAATTATTTGAATAACTAATGAAAGGAATTATTTGAATAACTAATGAAAGGAATTATTTGAATAACTAATGAAATTAATTATTTTAAATAACTAATGAAATTAATTATTAAAGAACTAGTGAAAGGAATTATTTTCAAGAAACTAATGAAAATAATTAGTCCAGAACTGGTGACAAGAATTTTCCAGAACTAATTAAAGGAATTATTAAATAACTAATAAAGGAATTATTAAATAACTAATTAAATGAATTATTAAATAACTAATTAAAGGAATTATTAAAGAACTAATGAAATGAATTATTAAAGAACTAATGAAAGTAATTTTTAAAGAACTAGTGAAAGGAATTATTCAAGCACTAATGAAAGGGATTAGTCCAGAACTAATGAAATCAATTATTCCAGACCTGATGAAAAGAATTTTTTCAGAACTAATGAAAGAAACAATACGAGAATTGATGGAAGAAACATTCCAGAACGAATGAAAGAAATACAGTAAAACCTCGATAAGTCGTCACCTCAAGTTTTCGAAAAATTATGACGGCTTAAGCGGAGTTCCGTCAGTTTTAATGTGCAATGTTGTGAAAATCGTATAAATTTAAAGTAATATGGCATTTATTAAAGTATGAATCAAAGTAACAATATTAATAAAATTTATAGATTGCGAAAGAAATAATAATAGCAATATTTTATCTTTTTTATCTCTTATTGCTTAAATTCTTGTGGTGAAATGTACTGTACACTTTGATTTATACTAGTAATTTTTAATTTACACTAACAGAGCAACTGTTAGTCTAAAGCTATAAGTAGCTTTACTTCATAATAGAACTGAACTCTCTATTGCACATTAATTTTACATAGACATCAAATTTAAAAAATTTTAGTATTTTAATTCTTCATCAGTAGTTCATGATGCAACTACAAAGTAATCTCGAACACTTTTGACTTCGTGGACTGGCCCTGGGCAGGGAAAAGTAAACAGAAGACTTCAACTTGGGAAAGAATCACTGATTTTTTTAAACAAAGATATTTTGTTTAAATTTCAAGCCCTAAATTGGTAGAGTCCATGCTTTCTATGATAATTTATTATCCGTACCCGCGTTGCACTTTGACTTGAACTTGATTAATTTGATTCACATAATTTTTTGATTTTCTTGCACTATATGTAATCTTTGACGTATCAATAAATTTTGGTTTTGCCGGAGATGCCTTGGTCCATGGCCCCCACATCTTAGATCAGGGCCCCTAGGCTGGGATCTTTTGCGATGCCCCGGTCAGACTTTTCGAGGGCCCTTCTATAGTTATATAGAATTATCTATAGTTAATTTATAGAGTGAAAAGTCAAAAAATGATTAGAATTGTCCCGGGCCTCAGGGCTAGAGCCCTGTCAGCCCCCTCCCATGTGGGGGCCATGCCTTGGTCCCTTCCCCCACTCGGGGGCGAAGTGCTTACGTTGCTTCTTGCGACAGAGCCTGGGTGTCTTGCAGTTCCTCCAGTAAAGCACACGCAGAAATGGGATCTAGCTTGAACAGTCCCCAAAAACCTTAGTCGGCAAATGAACTTCCCCAGCGTAACTTTCGTTACTTAAACTGTTCCGTTTGGGTATATAGGATTTTATGGTGACCTTTAAGCACATGGCAATGTTTTTAATATAAGCTCTTTTTTTTAATGGGAGCCATAAAAATAGTCTGTTCCTCTTTCTCAAACTTTTTCATAGTGACGACTTAACCGAAATTAGCGACGAGTAAACGAGGGTTTAATGACATTGTTGTCTATGAGAGCTGGAAGGGCCTGAAGAAAAATGACGACTTAACCGGCCAATATTACTTGTATTTAGAAGTTTTCAATAGAGTATCCTGTAAGTTTTGTCAGCGACCTTGTGGGTGACAGGAAATGTCCATTAAGAACGAGTAGTGGGTGTGAGGTCTCTCTCCCTCTCTACTATAACTATCTTCTATTTCTCTAATGTTCGGATCGATATGTTGGTGCTGATTGTCGGACTGACCTCTTTTTTACGGTATCGATCCCAACGCGTTCTCACGTGAGTTGCGAGATTCATTTTTTTTAATATATATATTTTGAATTCGAAGACAGCAATGTTGATAATGACACCAATATTCGTCCGAATGGCGAAGGCGGCTTCGGGAGAAATTCGTGTCGAAATCGCGTGGCACTTGCCGTGACTGTCGTACCACGGTCATCTCCGATGGCGACTAGGCGGCGGTCTTGACCACCTGTTGTGCGCTTTAGAATTCTTGCCGTCTTCTTCCTTCCAATCCTTCTTTTTCCAATCTCATTTTCTTGACCAATCATTCCTGAAATTTGACGTCAGTTATACACTGCCCTCCTAAGCCTGAAAAAGGCGTGTCTCAAATTTTTTTTTCATTTTTACGTTTTTCTAGCTTCGCAATGTTGGTGGGCTTACCTGACATTATTCCTAAACATGGAGGCCGTATCTTATCTAGAAATAGTAAAATAACACTAAAGAAATAAGTCGTATATATGTATATCTCAAAAAACTGTTAAAATCCTAAGGAAATTGGCAATATCTCAGTTTCCTTAGTTGTTTTTTTAGATACGCCTTTAATTAGGCCTAGGACGGCAATATAGGCTTCCTGCGCCCCTCCCCCCTTTCCTCTGAATATATGCCTCTCTCTCTCTCTCTAAAGACCGCTGCGCATTAGTCTTTTGTCACTCTTTTGGTTGATCATACGCTTCCACACTCTCTACGTTACTCTTTTCGTCCCTCGCTTTCTATATAGGTCACTCCCATACTCACACACTTTCTTGATCACTCTTTTGGTCACTTCCGTGCTTACACACTGTTTCGGTTAAACCCGCATATTTGCGCACTCTCTCTAGATCGATCACTCTTTTGGTCACGCCATTGCCTAACCCCTCTCTCTTTGGGTCGCTCTTTTAGTCGTTCGCATGCTTGCACACTTTCTAGGTCACTTTTTTTTTTTGGTTACTCACTGACTTTGGCCCTTGATCTCTACACAGAAGCGAATTCATGGTTTTGCGAACCTTCTCCCATTTGCACGATATGATTTTCTTAACCTCACATTCTTCGAATTTGCCACCCCGGGCAATAGCCCGATTTGCCCCTACCGTGCCCCCCCCCCCACAAGGGTGGGGCTGACCAGCACCTCCTAGAGATAGAAGGCCTCCGCACTGTTTGCCATAAACGTCATTCAGACTACTTAGAAAGTTTGCCACATTTTTAAGCATAGCATCCTATTTCGTTTCCTTCTTATTTTGGCGTAGAATCTTCCTGATTGGCTCACAAATACCGCGTAGTGATTGTATGTGGGGCGTAGAAATCGCCAGTTCTGAGCCCGATCATTTCTTTTCCCTCACAACGACGATACTGGCACGAGCAGGGAAATTTTTTTCTCCTGAATATTCTGAGGGAAAATGGACTACTTGCTGACTTCACAAGCAGACTGCGGAAGCCTTCTATCTCTAGGAGGTGCTGGACTGACAGGGCTCCAGCCCTGAGGCCCCGGGACGATTCTCACTGAAGACAGTGGTTTCATTCATCACACCATCTACACCACTGGAGACACGGCGACCCTGCCTTCCTTATTTCACGCGCTGTGACGTAAGGAAGGCAGGCAGGGTCGTGTGGCATAATATCCAGGAAGCATCAGTTTCTTCGGCCGGAGAAAAAAAGCCGTCTCTATCATCTCTCTCTGGGATACAAATATTTTGATCATTTGATCATTTTTGTCACACCACGATCATTTTCTGCACACGAGGGCTAATTAGACCGGGACCTACAATTTATTGCCGATTCCAAACGGCAGGCTTGTTTTTTATACTCGTCGAGGGATTGGTGCGCTAACCCCCCGATGGGGGACTCCCTGCGGTAGCAATTTTTTCTATCGTCATGTCGCCGTTTCTGCTGTGCCCCTGTGTCAGGAAAGTTTTCTGACAAGGACGAACCGGGTATCGAACTCGCGACACCTCTGCACATCCTTTGGTACTTTAGGCGAGTATCTTATCGACCTGGGCTACCGTGCCCGATACAAATATTTTTCACTAGAAACTAGAAGAATCTCTAGTGTGGCGATGTTTGGCTCCGGAATGTTCTTACAGCCAATCTCTGTATACCTACATCTCTTCTCTATATCAGGGGTCTCCAACGTAAAGTTTCTCGTGGACCCCCTTGGTGATAATGAAGCTGTTCTACAGAACTCAAACAAATTTTTTAATATTTATCCGGTAAAAAAAGTGTGTGTGTGTCCCTACTGCCATCCCAACAACATCATAACCCCCACAGTAAAATGAAAGAGGGCCTAGCACGATATCTTAATTTACATACTTATAGTCATAAATCAGTGTGTCAGATCTTATTGTGGAAGTTCCTATACAAATGAGGTCCCTACGTGGCCCCTACAAAGGGGGTGGGTTTGACTGGCCGGGGAAGGGGCCCTGATGTGATTCCCCTCGGACTACAAATTTTTCTTACTACAAATTCGTATTAGAGAGGGGCCCGTTAAGAGTCTGACCTGGGAGGCCCCACCACAGATCTCAGCCTAGGGGGAGGGGCCCTTACTGCGGGATATGTGTGGGCTATGGATCTCCGTGCCATGCCCGGTTGAACTCATGGTTGGAACTCACGAGGTTGGAGCCCTGTCAGCCTATTGGGAGGCATAATCACGAATCAAGAGCTTTGATTATAACTATCACCACATAGAAGCAAAACTGCCTTACAAGAACTCTGACGTGTGGCTTTGACTGAAGTAATCATGATGCTAATCATTGAATCATAGGGTGCTCATCTGAGTTGTCGGTGAATATCTCCTGAGAACGATATATCGGTCACCCATGCTCAATGGTTTTAGTGAGTATCATGGCCCTCATAAGGGTAGGGATGGCAGGGGTCTAGCACAGGGCTCAAGACAAACCTCTTTTTTTACACTATAAATTCACAACAGAGCCCCACGAAAGATCTCACTCTTAGGGGGGGGGGCAGCTCAAGGAAGTAGGAGTGAGCACGATGAGAACCAAGATGTTCGCAGTAAAAGTTTTATTCTTACATGAAATGTGGCCTTTAACTTTTTTTCCCCAGATAGGGGGCACATCGTCTTTTATCTCACTTGCATAAACCTGTTGTTTCTCTGCTGACATGATTTCGGTATCTGTGATGAATGGCAAAATAACATGCTGCCTTATACAATGTGGGGGGAATTTTTTTCCTGCGCACAAAAAAAACTCCTGTCTACAGGGAAAGCATTCTCAGTCATTCTCAGACTCCTAAACGTCCATATTTTGTGAACCTTTTCACCATGACAAAAATAGTACCTTTCTTAAGCACGTTGGGCCCATAACCAATAAACGGGTAAAAATGAAATTTCATCAGCAAAAAAAATTTCCCTTTTAAAAAATATTAACAATAATTATACAGAGAGATACATAATTATAATGGGGAAATAATTATATGTGAGAAATATCAATGAACTGGAACCCCCTTCCGCCACCTATCGAACAAAACTGTTAAAATTCTCCGATTGGAATCAGCATTTTGATTAATGTATCGCATGAAAAAAAGCAGTATGATCACCTAGTATTTTATAAGCAATAATATCAGTTAGATCATCGAGTTTGCCTCGAAATTTTAACAGTTGATGTTTGTTTGTGGTGAAATCGCGTTTGTAAAACTCAAAATCATAGGCCGCCCTTGGCTTTCATTTTCTTTTTGATTTATAATCATCCTAAATGGCGACACTGTGCAAGTTTTTCTTAATGCTGTTTTACCTCACACAGACATCAACTGTATTTCAAATTTCAGGGCTAACTCGATGATTTAATTGATATTATTGCTTATAAAATATTGACCGATATCATATCATTCTGCTTTTTTTTTATGCGACACATCAATCAAAATCCGATTGCTGATTCCAATCGAAGAATTTTATCAGTTTTGTTCGATAGGTGGCGGAAGGGATTCCAGTTCATTGATGTGTTTCCTCACATGTAATACAGGGTGATTCTATATTCATGGGACAAACTTTTTTACGATGTGATACAAGACCCCTAAACCAGCATTTTTAATTGCAAAATGTGCGGTCGAATCACAATAGCAAAGGCGGTAGAGGGCGTTTTTTTTGGAGAGCGCAAGCAACAGAGACTTAACATATTTACTCTCATCAGCCGTTTTTATTTAGGACATTCTCTCGCGACATCTCAAATCATCAACGTTATTCCCCCCTCCCCTCTACCCCCCAAGGAGGGGGGGGGGTTCGTGACCAACGCTTTGTGAACCACTGTATCAAGATAATAGAGGTAATAATCTTAAGGGCGGCAATTTTTTTTTTGGCCTCAGGCGGCAGAATTTCTAGGATTGGCCCTGGTCAGAGCTGGGCAAAAAACTGTCTGGCAACAATGGTTTTTGGGTCTCAACAACCACTATCGGGACGTTTACTTTGGTTACCGTGGTTCCCTAGCAATGCGTCTCAGACGTGTATATGCCTTTACAATGGTTTGTCACTTTTTCAATCCTTCCACCAATGATTGAAGAAAACCCGGGCAGAGCCGAGTCGAATCCCGTTATAACGAACTCCAAGAGACCGGGAAATAACTTCGTTATAACGAAATTCCGGGTTTTCGCATTGTCCCCATGTAAACTTATCTGGGGTGATTAGAAAAGTGTTCGTTGAAGCGAGATTTTCGCTATAACGGTATTAGTTAAAACGGGATTCGACTGTAGCTAGTCCATCACATTATTTCACGATCTCTGCATGTTTGGGTACCATTCGAAAGGGGAATAATGGGGCTTCGTACAGTCATAATGATTACATTATTATCATTTATCATATTTTATCGTGCGTGATGAACATTTGCTGCTTAATACGTGGGGAGGGATTCCGAGATATTATTGCAAAGAGCATGTTTTAGCCCGTTGAGCTGATATGTCCTGTATAATTGCTAGACCGATGTGATTGATATTGGTTACAACGGTATGGCTTCAAAAAAAGATTACACCTTTAATACAAAGGTTCCCCATACATCATCGAGGAAAATGGGATCCTAAATACGGGATACAAACTAAATTTTGCCAAAAAATGCAATGTATTGTCTTAAATGCAAATTCGGTAATTACTATTGCTATAATTCCTGAAAAGGGTCGGGAAATAAGGGACGTTTTTCACGAGAAATATATTCAAATGATCCGATGATCGTATTTCATTTAACCGGGGATCTTAAATAGTATAAAATACGGGACATTGCTGGACAGTGATCAACTAATGTTATGAGAAGCATGGGCGGAGATACGGGGGCCCCCAGCGTCAAAGGTGGAGTCGACTGATCTAATGTATATATGTATAAATGAATTGACACATCATCGTCCCCCCAGCAATAATGACCGTATCCCCCCCCCCCCGACTTCCAAGTCTATCTCCGCCTATGGTCAGAAGTAGGCACAATCACCAACTCTTTTGTTGGAATTACTGAAGAATTACGGAAAAATCGTTGAATCTGATAAATATCTGAGATGAAAATATATTTTTTGCCGTAATTTATCATAATATAATTTATATAGTATGACAACGCTTTGTATCCACGGACCAGGACCGTCTTAAGAGCATCATAGCCCTCCCCGCCCCCTTCCCAGGCCAAGTGATTTTTCTGAGGCCCTACCTGAAAAATTCTCAAAAAATTCAACTACTCGTTTTTCTGAGAGACCCCCCCCCCGGGCCGTGCCCGGGTGGACCCCATGCATTAAGACGGCACTGTCCCCACACGACTTTAGTAAACATTTAAAAACCCAAATGAACTTGAAAAACGGGACAAATGTGCTAAAAAAAAAAATGATGAGTTAATGAAGTTATGAAAATTACACCTACATATATGGGGCCATTCAAGTATTACGTAAGCAGATTTTCATCCATTTTTGACCCCCCCCCCCACACCGTCAGCAGCTTAGAATATTTCATATCTTCAAAAAGAGGGTGCTTGATATGACGTAAGCAACCTTCAAAACCCCCCTTCCCCCCTTGTCATCAAAAGTCAGCGAATCCGAAACCCCTTCGATGCTGACGTAATACTTGAATGACCCCTATATCAACGTTTTGATGAAAGTATCGAATTTAAGTGCACCTCTCTCTCGTTTTAAAAAACTCGGGACATTTTTGCAAAAAAAAAAATGTCGGAAAAAACCGGGACTGTCGTAGGAAATACGGGACGTGTGGTCACCATTGGTTATAGTCCAATTACAGCAATAGCGAAAAAAAAAAAAAAAAAAACTTTGACGCAGTCGGTAGGATTCGAACCTACGCGGGGAGACCCCAATGGATTTCTAGTCCATCGCCTTAACCACTCGGCCACGACTGCACGTTCGGTGGGTGCCTTATCCGCAATCCGTTTCACCATACAAGATTGTCTGTCGAGATTATGCTTCTGTCATGCGCGTGTACGCATGCATGGTTGTGTTTGTTCTTCTTTTTCAATTACGTCACACCGTCACGTACGTCTTATCACCTGTCCGAGATAAGAAATGAGAAATAGTGTGGAATTTCTTACTCTCTTCTCTCAAGAGGAAAAAGGGGAAGTCCATGCACAGTTTTAGAATTTTAAGTGTCAACTTTCATTGGTATGACGTCATTGGTTTCTCCTCCTAATATTTCTGATGTTAAGATGGTCAAAAGATTAGTTGGAAGAGGAATTCCTGACAGCGTTGCAAAAAAACTTGAAAATTTTTTTTGAAATCCGAAATTTTAATATCGAACCTGGTTGGTATCCTATGCTTCCAACCCCCTTTTCGTGTTCACCTCCTTTAAATTTAGCACAGTAATTAGCGTGGGCGGCTCGAGCTTACCCTCCCTCCCGGGTGCAAAGCCTTACATGCCTTGGCTGACCATATTTGCTCGAGAAAAATACGGGAAATTGGGCTTTGAAAAATACGGGATATGACCAATTATCGCCAAAAGGAAGCAAAGTTGCCAACTCATACTAAAATCGTTGAAAAGTTACCAATCACTAACGTGACCATACGTCCTGTATTTCCCGGGACAGTCCCGGTTTCTTTTCTTTTTCTGACCGCCCCGACTTTTTTTGCAAAAGTGTTCCGGTTTTTCCCGTGTTTTACATGACGTCCACTTGCATTTTTATTATTTACTGAAGTCAAGGATTGAAATTATTTTTCAACTCATAAATTATATTATGATAATTAGGAATAGACCATACGTCCCGTATTTTCCGGGACAGTCCCGGTATTTTCTGTGTTTTTGGCTGTCCCGACTTTGTAGCAAAAGTGTCCCGGTTTTTCCCGTATTTTGCACGAAGCCTACTTGAATTTTTATTCTTTATTGAAGTCAAAGATTGAAATTATTTTCAACTTATAAATTATATTATGATAACTACAACTATAAATGAGTATATGAATCTTCCATATTTGTCTTAGTGAAAAATTTTTTTCGGGGAATTCATCCACTGCAATTAGCAGTAATGCTGTATTTCCCGCCATTGTGATTTCTCCGTTATTTCAACAATATTTGGCGACTTTGTTCGGTTTTGGTGTCATTTTTGGCGATAATTGGCGATGTCCCGTATTTTCCCGTATTTGGAATCCCAATGTTCCGTATTTCTGTCGATGAAATATGGTCAGCCTAATTAGGAATACCTTTCTCTTCATCCAGGAGTTTTCACTTGGCAAAATTAAGATCGACTGCAAAAGCCAAATCGGCTTCGGCTTCTGTTTGGTCAATTTTATCGAAGTCTAAACAATCTTCCATCTCGGCTGCTTTTATAGTCTTTATTCTAGTCTGGTATTAACCTCTGCTATGTATGGTGCCGCAGTTTGGTCCCCTATGTATCTAACTGACCTGGAGACTATTTTGTACAAATTTGTCAGGAAGATTTTCCTTTTGCCGCGACGAATAACAGGCTATATGATAAGAGCAGAATTTGGACAATTCCAGGTTGCAGTGGACCTGGAAAAAAAAAATGATTCTGGGCCTTTGGATCCGATTATTGAAAATGTCAGACCATACATATCCTAAACAATGTTACCTCCGTTTGATGGAAAATGCAGAAAACAATCAACTCCTTTCCTTCGAACTGGCTGGGCTTCGTATGACAAATTTTAAACGAAAGCGGTTTTTTTGTTTTCTAAGGCAGACCCGAGCATCATCCATACTTATACTCCCCTTATCATTCAATTACTGAGAGATCAAAGTATGCAAAATGACATGTCACGTATTCAAAACTCGTCGCATTTTCCCCCAATACAAATTTTTAAAAACTAACTTCTGTCAAGAAATGTATCTCGATGTAAACTGGGAAATTCGTGCGAAACGGGTTTTCACACAACTTAGATTCCGTGTAGACTCGATCTTCGTGAATGGTAGAGTATTGGCGATAAATCAGGAAGATACCTGCTCTTACTATAATGAAAGGGTATCAGAAACTTGGCAGCACGTGATTCTGAGATGCAATGTTTATAGTTATTACTTTATAAAAAATGCCGATAGACTTGTATACAAAATATTCTGGTTTCTTTCCGACATCTCAATGTTTCGGAACTCATTTACATTGTAGCTTCTTATGAAATTCTATTACTATATTTACTTTTGTACAGTGTTGAGCACCTGCGGAATTCAGTGGTTTGCTCCCTCTATGTAGCATTGCGAATAGGCGTGTACATTTTGTTGTATAGCATGCATTTGTTGTATATCATGCATATAATGGTCTTACCGTTCGTCACCCGGGCCTTCAAGTGTATTTTCACTCTATATTTAATTGTATTATTGTTAATTGTACCTTTCATGTTGTTGTCACCTTTGCAATTGGTTTTAAGACTAGAGCAATAAATTTGAATTTGAATATTATGATAATTACAACTATAAATAAGAACATTATTCTCCCTCATTTGTCTTGTTAAACGTTTTATTTTGTGGAATTCATTTTAATCCACTGCGATTTGCAGTAAAGCTTCGTTTCCCTCCATTGCAATTTTTCCGTAATTTCAGCGATATTTCAAAAATGGCTAAAAATTTGCTTACGTAATACTTAAACGGCCCCTAAGTAAGTCCCGCATGGGTACAGATTTTGTCTCGAGCCGCTCCGATAGCTTACATTCTTGTTTCAGGTATTACGGTGAGAGGCCCTGTCTATTTTCTCAACGTTTCCGTTGTCGAGGTATGACTCAAATACTTGATTTCATGTGAATTTTTACTTTATCAAATTTCTGGGGTCTTCATTAAAGTCTACGCTGCCTCCCCTTACAACCTGCCGCCCGGGTGCGCCGCACCCTTTGCACCCTCGCTTAAGCCGCCCCTGGTGATTAGCAAAGCGCGGATGTTGTTACGTGTAAATACGTGTAAATAGCTGTTCTGTAAAATAAATCTGTGACGTCCTGCATTTAGATTCATCTCCTCCGCTCATTTCAAGGACTTTTGAGAGAAATTATCCGGAACAATATTTTTTGACTGCATTGTATGAAAGGGAGGTAAATCACTAAAATACAAAGGACAGAAATTTTTGGGCTCCCCACCCTGAAAATTAATGGGCCTGGGTGCGCGCCCCTTCGCCCATGCGAAAAACAGGCCCTGGGTGCATGGAACTATAATTCGAACAGTTTGCGCTTATATCTAGAGTGCAGAGTATCAGCTACTTCTGAGAATCAATTTCGATCTGAAACCACTTAAAATGATTCTTTGATTATTTGTTAAGGTAATTCTGAAATTATTTTCCTCCTAAATATACTTTTGGAACGATTTCTTTCAATAATTACGCGATTATTCTTTCATTGATTGTGAAATAATTTCTATCAGAAATTACGAAATTATTTCCCTCATTGATTTATAAGTTGGTTTTTTCCACTGATTGTGAAACTGTTTCTTTCGTTTATTCTAGAATTAATCGTTTTTCAATACTTTTGAGACCATTTTGTGAAAATGATCGGCGGGCCACGACAAAACGCTCCGAAAGCAAAATGCGGCCCGTGGGCCATACGTCAAGGACCCCCCCCCTTACCTAGAGCGTGTGTGAGCATGTGAATGACCAAACGAGTGACCTAGGGTGCATGGGACCATTTCATCAAATGAGTGACCTAAAAAGTTAAAGAGCAGGTCAGTTAGTAACCAAAAGATGACCTAGAAAGATTGTGAGCATGGGAATAACCAAAAGAGTGACCTAGAGTGCATGGGATCATTTCAGTGAGCTACCGAATGGGTGACCTAAAGATTTTGTGAGCATGGAAGCGATCTAAAGAGTGAAGGAGCAGGTCAGTGAGTGGACAAAAGATGACCTAGAAAGATTGTGAGCATGGGAATGATCAAAAGAGTGACCTACAACGCATGAAAGTTTGCGTTCTCATGCTCCCAAGAGATTTGGTGAGCATGAGGGTGACTTAAAGAGTAAAGAAGCAGGTCAGCGAGTGACCGAAAGATGACCTAGAAAGATTGTGAGCATAGGAATAACAAAAAAAAATGGCCTAGAGAGCGTGGGGGGCATTTCAGTGATCTACTAAAATGAGTGACCAAAACAGTGTGCAAGCATGTGAATGATAGTGCCCTATAGAGAAAGGGGACCACATAAAAGAGCGACCTACGAAGTGTGCGAAATACACGAAAAGCACATCTCCAAACAAAAATTGGCACTTCAGTGAAATAAAATCAGGATGATATTTCATTAGAAATATGAAACTTATGGTCAGCTAATTAATAAATAAGCGATTTTCAGATAACCCGGCTTCTTGAAATCGAGACGATAATCAGTTGCAAGACTAAATTTAGACTTCGCAGCTGCAAAAAAAAAGAAAGCGCAGGGATTGGCTTTCACATAGTTTTGCAACAATATGTCATATCAGCTGTTCCGAAGACTGATGTCCAATGAAGTCAGTCCAGAGTTCAGATGATTTTACAACACCATTAGAGCAATCACCAATTCATTAGGAGGAAAATGCAATCCTTTCTTACGAGGAATCTCTAAATTCTTGGAGACTTAGGTCACAAATGATGATGGATGGTGTTGCCATATAATCTCTCTCAGGAACGGTTTCAAAGTCCCGTGCCTTTATCTGGAAACACGATTATAATTTTTCCTTAATAAAAATCGATTATCGATGAAAGAGATGTTATTTTAGTGCGACGACCAATCTTGCAATGGTTTTTTTTGTTTTTGCAATTCTTTTCAAGGACGTTTATCAATTTTTTTCTCGCATTCTTTATCGGACACTCATTATAAACAACTCGTAAAACGTGACTTCTTTCTAGCTCAAAGAGAGTATCGGCATGAATGAGACGGCCCTGACTTTTATTCCGTCGTTATCGGAGACTCGTGAGGGATCGTAAAGTCTTTTTATTCATTTTTTCGTATCTTATATCCGGACGGGCTCGATTCGAATGAGTCATGCGAGTGGAACGCGTAGGGTATGGCCTGATACTTGTAATTATTAAAATTCATTCAACGACACGAAACGCTTTGAAAACGTCCGATTGTTGAACTAACAAACAATATTCGAATGAGGAAAACTTTTGGTGATTTGAGCGTGCGTGGAATATACAAATACAACGCCACAACAAGCAAAATCACCAACGAGGTGGCTGAGAAAGAATTTCTGTGATTTTAAGTTGTACTCGAGTGAGAATCTGCGATATGAATTTTTAAAAACCATGTCGTCTGCATATTTGCGTCGTCTGGTCGGTCATTGCCACGATGCTTCGAATTACTGTCATTTGCGAATTGGTCTCACGTAGATTTGAATGCTCTTTGTCTACCAATCAAAACCGTAAAGTTTTTGTTTTAATTCGCATTTGCTTTCGAATCATCATCACCGAATTTCATACTTGTGCCATCTGCAAAACTGCATCACAAAGTTGCTCTTCGTCTTTTAGCCAATGCGCAAGACTCCATACTAGTGCCATCTGCAACACGAAGTTGCTTTCCCCCTTCCAGTCAAACAACGGGACATCATACCAGTGTCGTCTGCAAATCTGCGAGTTGCTTTCCCCCTTCCAGTCAAACAACGGGACATCATACCAGTGTCGTCTGCAAATCTGCGAGTTGCTTTCCCCCTTCCAGTCAAACAACGGGACATCATGCCAGTGTCGTCTGCAAATCTGCGAGTTGCTTTCCCTCTTCCAGTCAAACAACGGGACATCATGCCAGTGTCGTCTGCAAATCTGCGAGTTGCTTTCCCCCTTCCAGTCAAACAACGGGACATCATGCCAGTGTCGTCTGCAAATCTGCGAGTTGCTTTCCCCCTTCCAGTCAAACAACGGGACATCATGCCAGTGTCGTCTGCAAATCTGCGAGTTGCTTTCCCCCTTCCAGTCAAACAACGGGACATCATGCCAGTGTCGTCTGCAAATCTGCGAGTTGCTTTCCTCCTTCCAGTCAAACAACGGGACATCATGCCAGTGTCGTCTGCAAATCTGCGAGTTGCTTTCCCCCTTCCAGTCAAACAACGGGACATCATGCCAGTGTCGTCTGCAAATCTGCAAAACGAAGTTGCTTTCCCCCTTCCAGTCAAACAACGAGACATCATACCAGTGTCGTCTGCAAATCTGCAACACGAAATTGCTCTTCGTTTTTCAAGTCAAACCACGAGATTTGAAATTCCTATCGTCTGCAAAACTGCAACACGAAACTTCGTATCCGCATCATCTGAAAATTGAATTCCGCGGTTTGCATATCACGTCGACTGTGAATCTTCACCATAAACTATCGAATTCATGCCATCAACAAATCGTAAAACCGAGGTTTCGATTTCACAAGTGTTTAATACTTATATGAATGACTTATACTAGAATATTATTGTATTATTGAAGCACTTCCCGCCATAAATTTGCAAAGCAGTATTAATGTAGGCCTGCAGCAGGTGTTTCAAAAGGGATGAGGGTGTCAAATCACACGTGAAAGCTCTCATCAAACCAATTGGCTATTTTGAAGAATGGACGGCCTTATAAATGGTTTCACGTTTCAGTTGCCAAATCATCAACTCGAGGAAAATCGCAGTAGTATCACTAAAATAAACGTGACACGTGAAAGATTCTGATGTTCATGTTTTTGGAGTGATGCGAATGAATCACACGTGTGTTACTACTTACAGTCAAAAAAATTTATTTAGAATTGAATCCTCGTCATATTGTCTACCGTCTGATCGACTTTTGTCGGAATCCAGATCCATTAAAAATTGCAGATGGCACGGAAATTAGTTTTGTGTATTTGGTGGAAACTGTGTTTCTAATTCATCCGCTCGTCATGTTTCGTGCCCCAAAAACATGATAGAAATGTATAATTTAACCGCTGACAAGTGAATTGGCAAGAAATTCGGATGCTCCCTATTTGACGAATCGGCAATAAATACAGTAACCTTGTCCTAACCTAACCGCACGTTAGAAAAAGGGAAGGAAAAAAAACTCAAAATTAAAGAGTAAGAAGTTAGATTTCTTTTCGCCCTCACCCTGCGTTCTCTTTCACTCTTATAAGAAAAATACACCATGTGTGAGGGAAAAAAAATCACTATCAGGGTATGCAAAAAAACCAAAAAGAAAAAAAGAATTGTAAGGTTGCAACAAAGCTTCGGGATGATCACGAGAGAAGAAAAGAAACAGAGCGAACTTGTTTGAATTTATCCCGCTGTCGTTTGGACGCAATATTTACGTCCTTTGATCGTAAAGTGGTTAAACTACGGCGTAGTAACTTGCGATGCCTTATTTTCTCTCAAAATTTATCGACACATAAACCTCATAACCATCTTTTTCGTACGTTATATCATCTTTCTAAGGAATTTGTTTCCTGGAAATGTATATTTCTATCAACTTTTTCCCACTTGGTGTCATTGTCAAGGGTAAAGCATGAAATATATAAAAACTAATATTGAAAAAAAAATCACGAATGTTCTGTCCCATACCAACAACAAATTCTTTTCCATAGAAGCCACCATTGTTTTATTCGTATTTTTTTTTTCATCATTTCTACTTCTTGTTTAAACACAAAAAAAAAAAAAAAAAAAATGAAGGGAATATTGTGACATGATTTCCTTATCGTCGTCATAATTTTTGCTCGCACAGAATATTTAGTGGCGAGACGCACGCAAGAATCGTATATAAAGCGCAGTTCGAAAAATCCGCTGCACGCGATGGTTTGGTGACGGGAAGCCATTTTGTGAACCGAAGAGAAAGAAGAAAAGTCAAAGTAAAATATTACTCTCGATGTAAAAAGAAAAAAAAAACTGTTACTCTATGCAGGAAGTTTTCTTTTTCCCGTAACGATGTCTTTGTTCCAATGTCACAAAGCTGAATAGGAGGGTTTAGCCGTAAAAATAGCTGTGCCTTGCTCGTGCAGTAACCTACGTTTATTTTGTTCTCTATTGGATCTCGAAGACATTACTTTGGTTATGTTGAAATACTGACCACGTGTTTCCTCTCAGCTAGTTGAATTATTTCTGACGAAAGGCACCGAGCAATGAAATATCTGAATCGTGCCGGCCACATTCAGTTGCTTGTCGTCTGCAATTAATCGGGCTTTCAAATGTCTTTTTCCATAGATATTTGTCTGATAGCTCCATCCATGCCACTCTACGAGCAGTGGCATAGTGCCCGGCATTTCAAGGAGCTCCAGCTCCACGTATACCTAATTCCAGGGTTTATGTCGTCCGAATAGTTCCAGGTTCCTGTCACCTGTATCAATTTGCTACCTTATTCCAGGGTTGTGTCGCTTGCGGAATTACGCTACGCAATTCCGGGTTCCTGTCGTCTGCAGACTTGAACTTCGCAGTTTTGGGTTCCTGTCACCTGCCGACTTACGCTACGTAGTTCCTCGTTTCAGTCGTCTGCAGACTTGAGCTACGAAGTCCCTGGTTTATGTCATTTGCAAACTTACTCTTCGTAATTCCAGGCGCATGTTATTTGCACACTTTGGCTACGCTATTCCAGGTTGCTGCCATCTACAGACATGCACATCGTAATTTAAGGGTCATGTCGTTTGCAGATCTAAGCTACGTAATTCAAGGGTCATGTCGTCTGCAGATCTAAGCTACGTAATTCCGAATTCCTGTCGTCTACAGCCATAAGCTAAATAATTCAAGGGTAATATTGCCTGTGGACTTAGCTACGCGATTCGTGGTTCCTATTGTCAATACATTTAAGTTACGAAATTCCAGGCTCGTGTCGTCTGCATACTTACGCTACGTAGTTCCAGGTTCTCGTCGTCTGCAGACTGCCGCTGTGGTGGTCAGGTGGTCATAATGACGGACTCGCATCGCGAGGCCATGGTTCGAACTCCGCTGGCGCCACAGTGGTGGTTGGTTGAAGTTGGTTTTCTGTGATTCCCAATTTCGAGGAGCGAATGCGATAGCTGATCTCTCCGTTAAGAAGTATCCCCACAGAGAGCAGGGGCCTACAACGGTACAAATACTCAATCATTACACTTCACTCGCAATTTTAAATATAGGTGGCAACACTAAAATCAGATACGACACTAGATATGCACTCAGACAGTTAGATAGGCCTACTCACACTTCCGGTCCAACTCACTCGGTAATAAATTGTCCATGGTGATACGACCAGAATTGTGTTCGGTTTGACAAAAAAGACACGGTACGCGTTTACGGGTTGCTGTCGTCTGCAGCCATACGTTACGTAATTTCAGGGTTGTGTCGCCGTCTGCACGAAGTTACGCTACGTGGCCGTGTCATCTGTAGACAAGCTGCGCGATTCCTGGTTCCTGTCATCTACAGACTTACGCTACGTGATCCCAGCTTCTTGTCGCCTGCAGCTTTACGTTATGTTATTCAAGCAAGGGCCGCAACTGGGGGCAAGCATGCATTTTGGAATCCCCTGGGTAATGTTGAAGGGGTAGTTGAAGGGTGAATTCGGTGCTCCTTCTAGTCCAGTGCCCGGGGCACCATATCCCATATGCTCTCCCCCCTCCATTTATGGTCCTAGATTCTACGAAAGTGCGCGTCCTGGGCGATGGGTCTGGTTGGGTTACTAATTGCTCAGGTTCGTAGGATCATCCGGTATTTTACGGGACTGACAAATTTTATCCTTATTATCAGGCTTTTAGGAAGAGCGATCTGCTCTGTATCCGCGCCTGATTCCAATTTCATCTCGTCTGCCGATTTACACCCAGAGGTGCATTTATGGTTTCGCCGCCCGTGGGCTACACGAATTTTTTGCCTCCCTTCTCCCTCTATAGTCTAATTTTCTTGCCATACCCTTTCCTCAAATTCGCTACCCTGTACCATAACCCATTTGTCCCTTCCCCCTGCAAGTACAGTTGGGTCTTTAATGCCCCTCTTTTAGTCACTCACATACTTTTTTGATCACTGCACACTGTTTTGATCACTCATATACTTGCACACGCTCTAGGTGATGACCTGGTCACTGACCCTTCACTCGCCTGGTCCGTCGCTCTGTAGGTCACTCTCATTCGGTCATTCACGTGCTTGCTAACTCTCTAGGTCACTCTTTTGTCACACATCGACCTAGTCCCTTGCTGTCTGAACAGAAGCGAATCTATTAAAGGCATGCCCCCCCCCCCCACAAGGGTAGGGGGTCTGACAGGGTTCCAGCACTGGGACTCAGGACAATTATTATATTTTTTTTTTGTTTTTTCTTGCTATAAATTCACTATGGAAGGTTCCGGGAAAAGTCTGGCTTGGGAGGCCTCACCTAAGATACCTGCCAAGGGGCCCCGCTCCAGTGTGTGGCGGTGATAATTGAAAGTTATAGAAATTTCCCCCCGCTCTTCTCTCATTTTACTAATTGTCATTGCTCCGATTTGCTGCCCCTCTGAACTTGCCACACTGAGTTATAGCTCTTTAGCCCCCCCCCCCCCATCGCCTGTAAATACGTCACTGCTTACACTACGTAATTGCAGATTGGCATCGTCCACGAATGCGTGCCGCTAGATTCCCCCCCCCCCCCATCCCGAATCCTGTTTCTTCCGAAGGTGGAGAAGAAGACATTATGAATGAAACACGTTATGGAATGAGATGAAAATTCTGAATTTTCATCAGTTCTGAAACTATTTCTTTCATCTATTATTCTAATTCTGAATTCTAATTCTGAATCTATTCTAATTCTGAATTCTAATTCTGAATCTATTCTAATTCTGAATTCTAATTCTGAATCTATTCTAATTCTGAATTCTAAATTCTATCTATTCTAAATTCTATCTATTCTAAATTCTATCTATTCTAAATTCTATCTATTCTAAATTCTATCTATTCTAAATGCTATTCTAAATTCTATCTATTCTAAATTCTATCTATTCTAAATGCTATTCTAAATTCTATCTATTCTAAATTCTATCTATTCTAAATTCTATCTATTCTAAATTCTATCTATTCTAAATTCTATCTATTCTAAATGCTATTCTAAATTCTATCTATTCTAAATTCTATCTATTCTAAATGCTATTCTAAATTCTATCTATTCTAAATTCTATCTATTCTAAATTCCATCTAGCCTAAATTCTATCTATTCAAATTCATCTATTCTGAATCTTCATAAATTCTAAAATTCTGAACTTCCATCATTTTTGGGATTCTGAAAATTTTCACCAATTCTGAAATCATTTCTGTCATATATTTCTGAATTTTCATGGTAACTGTAATGAAATCTCGTATTTATTCTGAATTTACATGATTTCAGATTCCCCCCCCCCCCCCCCCCCCGCGCGGATCCTGTTGCTTCCTTCCAAAGGCGGAGAAAGAAGAAATCATAAATGAGACACACGTTATGGAATGAAAGCGAGAATAATTTTCAGAGCGTGTAGATAATGGAGAAACGGTTTCGTCATTCCAACACGGCAGACAAGTCGAGTCTCTATTATATTCTCGGTATATATATAAATACCGTTTCATTTGGTATAATTACTCACTCCATCTCAACCCGAACCGAAGGAGGGGACACTTCATTCATTATCTCCGCTCGAGTTTTCATTGTCAAGTGGATTTTTTCCAGAGCGAAAGAAAAGTGAAAGAATAATTTCAATCACATCAGAGCACCATCATCTCCGCTTGGCTGTCCATGCACACGCACACTGTATGCGTATTGCGAATGAGTCACGATATTTCGACACAATAACTTTTTTCTTAAGTAGCGGAAATTAAGTAATAGGCTGTCAACTCGAACTTTATCATTGTGATAACAGCTCTTTCTCTCTCTCTCGAACTGCTTGCTCATGGCGGATACGGAAATCTAGTGATTATCAGCACGAGAGGAAAAAAACTCTTCCCATCTTTTTGGAAGATTCCAGTTGTTGTGGTTGTTTCGAAGAAGAAATCTCGTTTTGTTTTGACAAAACAAACGAATCCTACGCGGAAACACGTCTTTGTTTCCCAAATGAGCGGTAGCGCATCGTTCGAATGCGAATTCATCCGGGAAATGGCGTCAAAGATCTTAGAAAGAGAAAGGGTATAGACGACATATGGCTGCAGATTTGAAGCTGGCACTGAAGTCTTTTGAGCACCCCTTGGGAGCTGAAAATTCGCACAGGTTGAAGCTGGGGTGTTTGAGAAATACAAAAAAAAACATGAAAAAACATGAAAAAATCGCTTGCGTACGAGGCACAGCCGCCCTTACGGGTGCGGGGGAGGGGCGTCCCGCACTTACGCGGTGGAAAAAATTTCTATCGTAAATTCTGAAATTTTAAACAGTTCTAGAATTGTCAACTTTCATCACTTTTGGAATTCTGTAAATTTTCATCAATTCTGAAACTATTTCTTTCGTTTACTATTTCCTTCACTTATTTTGAAACAATTTCATTTATTCCGAAACTATTCTTCTAATTTATTCCGAAACTATTCTTCTAATTTATTCCGAAACTATTCTTCTAATTTATTCCGAAACTATTCTTCTAATTTATTCCGAAACTATTCTTCTAATTTATTCCGAAACTATTCTTCTAATTTATTCCGAAACTATTCTTCTAATTTATTCCGAAACTATTCTTCTAATTTATTCCGAAACTATTCTTCTAATTTATTCTGAAACTATTCTTCTAATTTATTCCGAAACTATTCTTCTAATTTATTCTGAAACTATTCTTCTAATTTATTCTGAAATTATTTCTCTAAATTATTCTAAAACTATTTTTTTCATTTATTCTGAAACTATTTCTCATTTATTCCGAAACTATTTTTCTCTCATTTATTCCGGATCTATTTTTTTCATTTGTTCTGAAACCATTTCTTTCGTCTATTCTGAATTTTCATCAGTTCTGGAATTCGGTGAACTTTCGTCAACTCTGGAACTCCGTGAAGTTTCGTTAATTCTGGATTTATTTCATTCATTTATTCAGAATTTCATCAGAATTTATTTCATTTATTCTGTTTAATCCGAATTTTCTTCAATGCTTGAAGTATTTCATTTATTCCGTTTATTCTGAATTTTCATCATTTGGAATTATTTCTTTCATTTATTCTCTGAGTTTTATACAAATACAACGCCACAACAGGCAAAATGCCCAACGAGGTGGCTGAGAAAAAGATGCCCATAAAAATATGGATGTCATATGTTTCAAAAATACAGCAACCCAATTAAAAATGCAATTAATAAAAATTATAAACAATATATTCACGTGATCAAATATTATACAATGCCCATAAAGGATACTTATGGTTGCCTGATTCTAAGTATGGAATAGAGCTTCTCGATTTACCCCAACATGTTTATCGTATTTCTTTTTAAACGTGTCAATTGTGTTACAATTTACTACTTCCGGGGGTAAGCTATTCCATTTATTAACAACCCTGTTAGAGAAAAATTCCCTGCGACACCATAGCCTTGCATTGTCCCTCACCAATCGTACTGGTGTCCCCTTGTAAAAGCTGTCGATTGGCGGTGTACTAAATCCATCCTATCCATCCCATTGAAAATTTTGAACACTTCGATCCTCGACACCTGCGTTCATCCAATGTAAACATATTCAAAAAATGAAGTCTCTCTTCATAACTCAAGCCCTGTGTGCCAATAAGGGCACGCGTAGCTCTTCTCTGCACCCCTTCAACGAAGTCTATGTCCCTCCGTAGGTATGGTCTCCAAAACCTTACAGCATACTCCAGTCCAGGACGAACTAAGCCTCGAAAGAGCGGAAGAATGACTTCAGGAGAACGCGAAGAGACTTTTTTGAAAATGAGACCAAGCATTGTATTCGCTTTTTTGACCACCGCTGAACAGTGTTCAGAAAACCTAAGCCGCTCGTCAATGAGAATTCCCAAATCGGTGACTCTAGTTGCATCCGGGATAGTGACACCATTCAACTCGTAAGAGAACCGTTGGTTGTTGGAACCAAAATGAGCGACCATGCACTTATCAACGCTAAACGTCATGCTCCATTCATTTGCCCATGCTGCAATCCTGTTTAAGTTGGTCTGGAGCAACTCCCTATCGTTTTGATTCCCGATTACGCCCATTAGCTTCACATCATCTGCGAATTTGCTAGTACTCCCATCGATACCCTGATCGAGTTTATCGATAAAAAAGTGAAAAAAGTATGGGGCCAAGGACACTTCCTTGAGGAACTCCACTTGTGACGTCTGTCCAACCAGAGAATATGGGTGTGAGGGGGAATTATCTCTGTTAATAATTTTCATCATTTCCTATTCACGAATTCTGAATCTAATATTTAGTTCTCAGACAATTTCTTTCATCACGGTCCTATTTTGATTGGTTTTGAGAATCATTTCTTTCATGAATTTAAAATTTTTCAGTAAGAAATTTTCATTAAATTTTTTTGCTAATTCAAATTCAACTGTGCCTATTTTTTTCGTATAGAAAATTTCAGCATTTTTGGATGTGCCGATTCCCCCTCCCCCTTTCCACAGAGGAAATTCAAAATCGGGGCTAAGGCCCCTTCCCCCCCCCCCCCCCCGAAATTATTAAAACACCTCTGGCCTCACTATTATCGCAACGGGACCCGCGGCCAGTAAGGGCGGCCGTGTTTCAGAACGATTTAGTGGCTAGGAGTAATAATGGATAAGCTAAGAAAGGTTTCGATTCCATAAGGCCGGGAATTAAACAATAAAATTTTAATAAAATATCTTTTACAAAACGAAAAAAAAAACAGTCCATAAGTCTTGATTGCATTCAACCGATACGCTTATTTGTTGCATTTTTCAAGTTTTATAAAATAACTTTTTCCAAACTTTTATAGTGTAATTGGCTTTCTTAGACCGGGATTGCACTATAAAAGTTTGATAAAAGTCCTCTTATACAACTTGCGAAATGCTACCAATAAGATCATCGGTTACACTTTCTAGAATGTAACCAATAATCTTATTATTGGCATTTTTCAAGTTTTATACAAGTAATTTTTATAAAACTTTTATAGTGTAATACCGGCCTTAGATCAGTTTCGGTTGCACAAGATGCATTTAAGCCGGGTTTTCCTAGGAGCAGGTTATCTGCTCCGTGTACAGCGTACGTCAAAGGTATTGAAGTGAACCCCCATGGTTGAGTGTGAAGGTTATATTTACATGTTATAAAATGAGACTGAAAGCTTGTTTTTTCACGAATAAACAGCAATACAGTCGACGCCTCTTATTGTAATCAAGGGTAACGAAATCTTTCGGGTACTGTTATCGTAAAGTATCGTGATTCGTAATACACATTAGACAGTTTCGTAACGTTGTAACATCTCACAATGGCTGAATAAAAAAAAAAGTGGCATTTTATCTTAAAGGCAAAATAAATAAATAAATAAGTCCCGTTTTAGAACAAACAAACGGGGTGTATGTTCACTGTACTAGCAAACGGGACTTTTTTTCGGATGTAGTTATCATTCGGTTAATATTATCAGGATCCCGAGTCCGATGTGATCACATTAAGCGGTATGGATTGTATATATTTTTTGTTTACCTTCATACTGGGGGGGGGGTGGCTTAAGCGAGGGGTGCAAGGGATTCAGTGCACCCGGGTGGCAGGTTATAAGGGGCTGCAGCCTAGGCTTTTGTTTAGACACATAAATTTTAAAAATTTTGGAACAATAAGTATTCACAAAGTAAGTATTTCCACGCGTTGTCACTCTTTCGGGCCATACCTCGGCAGCGAAGATGTTGAGAAAACTTGAGGGAACGGACAGGGTCTGGGTCCGTATTACCAGAAACAAGAACAGACTTTATCACACGGGGTAAGTGTGCATTTTGGTGCCCCCCCCCCCCCACTTCTTCCTATCCAGTAATATTTCGAGAGCGGTCAAATAAAGGCAAGGAAAGAATTCGGCTTCTTACTTGTCGAGGGCCTGGAGCACCATAACCCCTCGCACTCCCTTAGTTTTCTGCCCTGGTAGTCAGGGCCTCGCTGGGAACATCGGAGCAGCTATTTTTGGTGTTAACAAGGTTCAAAACTGTCTCATCAATACTGGCATAATCAAGAACGGCAAAATAACTCTGGACCGAAAAACGGGACAAGTTTCTCTAAAAGCGGGACGGAATTTGGCTGGGTAAACATTGGTATACGTCTTTAGACGGATAAAAAACCCATCTCCAGGGCAAAAGCGTCCCACCAGGGTTGTCTATAGGTGCAGCGATTGAGGCTTTGCACCCGGGCGGCAAGTGAGTTCGAGCCGCCCCTGCCTTCAAATACAGTAAAGATAAAACCGCTTTTCTACGGACACCGGCGGGACAAAGAAGAAATTCATCCGTAAAAGAGGGGGGGGGGGAGGGTGACCGTAAATCAGGGAGGTTTGGAATGCATACTTTTATTATACAAGGGGAAATTATTATTTGACCGTAAAAGAGGGGGGTGTCCGTTAAGAGGGGTTTTACTGTATTTGGATCGCAGTGAACGATGTTAAATGAAACGAATAATTTAGATTTTTTTTTTGGTGATTCACATTCTTTCTCACTCTCTAGGTCACTCTTTTGGGCATTCACGTGCTTGCACATGCTCTAGTACTAGGTCACTCAGTGGCCTAATCCCTCGCTCTGTAGGTCAATGTTTTGGTCATACACATACTTGTGCATGCTCTAGGTCACTCAGTGGCCTAATCCCCCGCTCTGTAGGTCAATGTTTTGGTCATACACATACTTGCACATGCTCTAGGTCACTCAGTGGCGCCTTATCCCTCGCTCTGTAGGTCAATGTTTTGGTCATACACATACTTGCACATGCTCTAGGTCACTCAGTGGCCTAATCCCTCGCTCTGTAGGTCAATGTTTTGGTCATACACATACTTGCACATGCTCTAGGTCACTCAGTGGCCTAATCCCTCGCTCTGTAGGTCAATGTTTTGGTCATACACATACTTGCACATGCTCTAGGTCACTCAGTGGCGCCTTATCCCCCGCTCTGTAGGTCAATGTTTTGGTCATACACATACTTGCACATGCTCTAGGTCACTCAGTGGCGCCTTATCCCTCGCTCTGTAGGTCAATGTTTTGGTCATACACATACTTGCACATGCTCTAGGTCACTCAGTGGCCTAATCCCTCGCTCTGTAGGTCAATGTTTTGGTCATACACATACTTGCACATGCTCTAGGTCACTCAGTGGCCTAATCCCTCGCTCTGTAGGTCAATGTTTTGGTCATACACATACTTGCACATGCTCTAGGTCACTCAGTGGCGCCTTATCCCTCGCTCTGTAGGTCAATGTTTTGGTCATACACATACTTGCACATGCTCTAGGTCACTCAGTGGCCTAATCCCTCGCTCTGTAGGTCAATGTTTTGGTCATACACATACTTGCACATGCTCTAGGTGACTCAGTGGCGCCTTATCCCTCGCTCTGTAGGTCAATGTTTTGGTCATACACATACTTGCACATGCTCTAGGTCACTCAGTGGCCTAATCCCTCGCTCTGTAGGTCAATGTTTTGGTCATACACATACTTGCACATGCTCTAGGTCACTCAGTGGCGCCTTATCCCTCGCTCTGTAGGTCAATGTTTTGGTCATACACATACTTGCACATGCTCTAGGTGACTCAGTGGCCTAATTCCTCGCTCTGTAGGTCAATGTTTTGGTCATACACATACTTGCACATGCTCTAGGTCACTCAGTGGCCTAATCCCTCGCTCTGTAGGTCAATGTTTTGGTCATACACATACTTGCACATGCTCTAGGTCACTCAGTGGCCTAATCCCTCGCTCTGTAGGTCAATGTTTTGGTCATACACATACTTGCACATGCTCTAGGTGACTCAGTGGCCTAATCCCTCGCTCTGTAGGTCAATGTTTCGGTCATACACATACTTGCACAAAATCCACAGGTCACTCTTTCGGTCATTCACAAGTTTTCACACACACACACTCTAGATCAATCTTCGATATCACGGTTACTCAAAAAAAAACCCCACAAGTCCTTGAATCGAGACCTTGAAAAGAATCTGTAACTTGTAATACTGTGTTTTTTTAACACCTTATGATCGGCCATGATCATTATTATTTTATAATGGTGCTGAGAAATGGCACGGTTTCGATAACCGACAATAGAAATACCGTGATAACATTCACTTTCCTTTATGAGAGCGTTTAGTGACATAAGTCACCCGTAACGTGGGTTTCATATTTTCTAGGAAATTGCGAGGATGATTAGTTTTCGTGGTGATTATGACATAATTTTTTTTTTATGTAAAGGAAAAGAAAAAGTAATTGGTAAATATGATTATCACATGTTTAACAAGAGAGAAGCAATCGATACATTTTTAGCTGATGTCGTCATATAAGATTGCTATTATAATAATGGGAGTAATTAAGATTCTTGCCAGACAATGATGTCTTTAAAGGAAGATGCAAGGGGTATGCAAATTACTTGATCTGGAATTGATAGCTGATTCCAATAACGGGAAGGCTTTTCGATGAAGGAGAAGGCACTTCCCTCCGATGTTTTTCCAATCACTGATCACGGAAAATGAAGTTCATTGGATGTCATGGAAGAGCAATCTTTTCTTTTGTTAGAGGAATTATTTCTATGATTGCACGCATTGGTTGCCTACATTTTATTTTTAGATTTCTTTCCCATGGTTATCCCTTATTGAGAGATTTCACTGTATATATCATATTGATGTTATCTATTGAAGTATTGCTTGGGCTCGATTCCCCCAACCCCTTTGATTGTTTCGATAACTTTGCGCCTATGATTCAGCCATGTAACTTCGGCATCTGTTTTGATCGGCTTTGCAGTTATATTTTTCGATTTTAAATGATTCAGCCGAGACCACATGTAGAAGAAGGCCTCCGCACGAAGCTTGTGACGTCACTGAAGAAGTCCATCTCCAGAAGCGCATTTACGGTTTTGCAGCCTGCGGGCTATAAAGGAATTTTTTTGCCGCCCTTCCCCCCACATTCTAGTCTAATTTTCTCTACTCTTTCCTCGAATTCGACACCCTGTGCAATAAATCGCTTGGCCTTCCTCCACTCTTGCAAGTACACCTGTGTTTCATTCACTCTTTTGGTCACTCCCATGTTCGCAAGTCACTCATTTAGACATTCACATGCTTGCACACTGTTTGGTCACTCACATGCTTGCACACGCTCCAAGTCACTCTTTTGATTGCTCACTGGCATGGTTTCTTGCTGGGTCACTCCCTTGTCACACGCTTACACGTCATTCTTATGGTTATTCACAAGCTCGCAACGCTCTAGGTCACTGTTTTGGCCATTCATAAGCTTGTACACGGTCTAGATCACTCTTTTGGTGATTCACATTATTTCATACTCTTTAGGCCACTCTTTTGGGCATTCACATGCTCTAGGTCCCACACTGACCTAATCCCTAGCTCTGCAGGTCAATATTTTGGTCATACACATACTTTCACAGACACAAGGTCACTATTTTGGTCATTCACAAATTTGCACACACTTTCTACATCACTCTTTTAGTTATTCACATGCTTGTACGCACTCTAGGTAGCTCTTTTGCTCACACACGTGCTCGTAAACTATCTAGGTCGCTCTTTGGTCACTGTAGCTGTTTGGACAGAGGCGGATTTATTGAGGGTTATGCAAACTTTGCCTCCCTTCTCCCGATCTACCAATTTCCTTGGCTAATCATTCCTCAAATGTGCCGCACCTCTGAACTTGCTGCCCTGGGGCTGAAGCCCGCTAAGCCCCTTCTCCAAATAAGCCACTGTCCATCTCGCCTATAGCCATTGGATATACGTACTACAGAAAAGGGTAATGATGGAGCATGCGTCGGCCTGCTATATCCAATGGCTATAGGTGAGATGTGGTCTTCTTCCGTGACGTCAAGAGTGTGGAAGCTTTTTCCTTTAGGTGGTGTTGATTTAGCCATTACCTCCTAGACCCTAGAAATACATGTATTTCTACGAGGTAATGATTTAGCCCAGTGATCCAAAGCGTAAGTAATAAAGGAGGCGTAGGGAACCAAGGCCTTCCCCACTCCAAGCAAACCAAAAATATTTTCTTAGGGGAATGCGTATTTCTAGGAAAGCATAAGCCTTTTATGCATTTGTAGGGGAAGCGCAAGCCTTTTGTGCGTTTCTAGGGACATTCAACGCACTCCTACGCATTCCTATATGTTCGTACGTCTCCCCACGCTTTTCCGATAGGTGGCCCGTAGCCTAAATAAAGCATGAAAGGTTGGGAGTCGCTAGTTCAGCCCGTAGGCATAAACTTGTATAGTGTCCATCGGCTCTGGGTTTCCCCTCTTCCGATATACAGGGTGCCTCAGCATCAGGCTTACAAACTTCTAGGAGTGGTAGGATTCACCCTGGCAACTGGGAATCACGTGTAATGCTGTGTCGGAAATGCTTCCCTGACGCGTTACATGGCGTTCTTCGGGAGCGGTGGTCCCGGGCGTTTGGTGCATTTTGGCCCACTCGATCGCCGGATCTATCATGACTTGATTACTTCTTTTGGAGTCCCGAGTCTGGAGGCATATCAAAACATTAGTGTATGACACACCCCTGTTTAATATAACATTCATAGACATATTTATAACATTTATAACATTTTTATAACATCCCAGACCGCACTGAGGAACTTGTTGCGTGTATTGCAAGGAAGTCCTAGACATGCCCAGAATGTTCAAAATTCAATGCACCCGAGATGTGATGCCTGCATTATACAGCTCGGGTAGCAAAAATTACAACAATTAATTTTAAAACATCCTAAATTATAAGAGTTTATGCAGTTGAATATTAAAAGACAGTACAGACACATTTTAATTTTCGAGCTTGAGAAGATGTAAATGAAAAGGTGAAATCAATGTTATTGCGTGGATTCCAACTCAAAAGTAGGTTCGGGGCTAATTACTTCATTTTTAATTTTCTGGGCTTCGTATCTCTAACCGAACTCACTATTTCCAAAATTTAGAATTCAATACAATTTTTTAAATTATTGATGTGGCGGAAAACTCCACTAAATTTCCGCATTTCTACAGTAAAATCGGACAATTTAACACTGATTTCTATGGAGATCATCCTTTGCCTGAAAGTGATGCTGATTATGATTCTGACGTCTATTCAAAAAGTTCTCATTACTGGGAGAATTGAAAAAGTGGCAAACCATTTTAAAGGCCTATACACGTCTGAAACGCATTTCTTGGGGACCACGGTAACCAAAGTAAACGTTCCGAAAGTGATTGTTGAGGCCGAAAAACCATTGTTACCCGACAGTTTTTTTTCCCATTTCGGGCATTTTCCCAAATCTCACGAACTTTCAAAGTAGCCTATCGTTCAAGTCGGGTCCCATTTGGTGTATATGCAAAATTTGGTGACGATCGATCGAAAATTGAAGATTTGTATGGAGAACATACACACACACACAGACAGAAAATCAATTTTATATATATAGAAGATAGATTTTTTAGACACTTTTTTATCCAGTTTCGATCCTTATTCCGCAGAGCGAATGTGGCCTTTTGGGACACCCTACATATTAAAAAAAATATTCAAAGTTTGTTAAGGGTTCCGTGGAATAGCCTCGTAATTATCAAGGGTTCCGCTCGAGCTTTCACGTTGGGAAACCGTGATCTATTGAAATATTGCGTGGACTCAATTCCTCCACCAATTGTTTAAATAATTTTGAGCCTATGATTCAGCATCTTTTGATCAACTTCACAGCTACTTGACAGTATTTCGCCGTTTCCTTCACCCAGGAGGTATCCCTAAGGCCAGGAGTGGCCAATTTTTTTTTTGGGCCGTATTAGAAGAAAAAGAAGAGAAGAACCCGTTTTTTCAGCCGTGTTAGGAAGAGAAAAAACTGTGTTGGTACCCACTTTTCGAAAAAGAAAAATACAAACGATCCAAAACTTGACGAAATGCATTTTAATTCCAGGTCGAGAAAAAATGAGTAGAGCTTGTGTGTGTGTAGCTTTAGTTCATGGCGCAAAAGAAAAAGACACTTGAGATCTATTCGAAACGGAATCAAAGTTGTAGTGAAATATTTACCCATGTTAGGTAATTGCTTGTTTTACCGAATTAATACAGCTGTTCTGGTCCACCTGCAGCCTGAGCGTTTGACAACCTAGCATTTATTAGGCTTTTCTGTATTCGTCTTCTGCGTTTTCTGTTCGGCAATTTCTCGTCTGCGTTTTGCGGTTTCCGTTCGGCAATTTGTCGTCTGCGTTCGTTTTTCGACCACCCGTTTGCACCATTAAGAAAGAAAATCCCGATTCATGGAGGTAGTCGACTGAATGCCAGTCATTAAGGAACGAAATAAAAGACATCATTTATTCTACGATGTGACAAAATAAATTTTCATTCCAATATGATTAAGACTGAAGGGGGATAGTTGTCCCTCAAACAGAAAAAGGGACATCGTTGTAACATCTTAACCACTTTACGATCAAGGACGTAATAATGCGTCCGAACGCCAGTGGAATAAGTTCAAGATGAGGAGGAGAAAGGCTTCTACTCTAAGGTTAAATAGGTTCTACTACATACTTGTACATAAGAAGGGAAAGAGAACAGGTAGGTGAGGGTGAAAAGAGAAATATACTTCATACCTACTATCTCTTATCTGTAAGTATTATAGGGGCCGTTCAAGTTCTACATCATCATCGACGGGGGGGGGGGGGGGGGGGGTTTCCGATTTGCTGACTTTTGGTGACAAGGGGGGAGGGGGGGTTGGATAATGCTTACGTCATCAACCACCCTTTATGAAAATATGAGTTGGATTCATAGAGGCAGAGCTGATGACGAAATTTTGCTGACAAGGAGGGGAGGGGGTGAGCGTTTTGCTGACTTTTACTGACGGGGGGGGGGCAAAGGCATAGCGAGGGGGGGGACTTGGGGGTCTGGTCCCCCCCCCCCCTGAAATGTGTGAAAATGACTGAAAAAAGGGAAAAAGATCCATTGTTTATCCATTGTTCTGTCACTTTGGTCCCCCCCCGAAATGAAAGTGTATGAACTGACATCATCATCATCATGCCCCCCCCCCGCCCCAGCAATCATCATCGTGCCCCCCTCCCAGACTTTCACGTCTATCTCCGCCTATGAAGGAAAGCGGTTAACGGTCGCCACAGACTTAGTTCAAAAGATCTACATTAATTCCCGGTAAATAAGCCGCTGGGATGTCGCTGCATTGAGGAAAATCGGGGAGGGAAAGAAAGTTTTCGTAGAAACGTCGCAGCTTAGTATAAGTCGCTCGTAATCTTCTTTCAATACTAAAAAAATTGTGTAAAACTCGAAATCGTACGTTTAACTTCTCCTTTGAGAATATTTTTCTGATTAAAATTTATCCTGAAGTGAAAATACAGTAAAACCTCTATCTTGCGGACGCCGACGGGGCAAGAAAGAGGAGTAATCGTTAATCGAGGGTTTTGAATGTTCACTTTTATTAAAAAGCGGAAATTATTATTTGTTGGTAAAAGAGGGATGACCACATCTGAAGGGGTGTCCGTTAAGATGGGTTCTACTGTATACATTCACAAAAATTTATTACATTCCCTTCTCGGGGCATCAATACTAGGAAAAAAATATATAAGGTGTTGAATAGACCGCGGCTTTGAGTGAGCCGGGGGAGCCATGGGCGGAGATACGGGGGGGGCGTGGGAGGTAAATCACCGCCTATGGCGAGAGCTAAATATTAACTTTGGAAGCAATAAATGCCGCGGCTATATTCACGTGCGGACCCAAAGGGGGAGGGGAGACGATCGTCCTTCCAAAGAACTGGATAATATAGGGGGAAATTTGCCCGTCCCGTTAAACAGACCAAATCAGTGGCATCGAAGCCGGGAGGAGGTGCTGTGGGTGCTCGAGCACTCACCATACTTTGTAGAACAAGTTTGAGCCCGCCCCCAGAATTAATTCACAAAGGAAAATTTCCCGCAGGAAGCAGCAGCTGAGCACCCCTGGATCTGAAACACTTCTGACGCCTATGCATGAAATATGGAAAACAAAACCACACTAAATGCTTGGCTAGCTCGGGCAAGCACGCATTTTGCCCCCTACCCCTCCAATGTTGAAGGAGAGGTTAAAATGTGAAATTTGTGCTTCACCCCCTCACCCGGTCCAGCGCACCAGAATCGCCTGCTTTCTCCCTAGATCAGGGACGCCGGAACATATATGCTCATGTTGCTAAAGCAACACCAATCATTTGAATGGTATTGCTCAGCAAAACCAATCATCATTCAAATATAGCTAATCCCCCCGTCCCCAGTTTGGGCGGTGGGAGATTTATACGTACCAAAAACGGGACATTTTTGTTGAATGTGTGACGTATGGTGTTCATACATATCCAAGTGAACATGATGTTCATTACTCGAGCAATACCAAACATTTTTGACTTCCGGCGTACCTGCCCTAGATACTACTTCGTTACCCGGGGGTAGACCGACATTTTGGCACCCCTTGCAAGGTAGAAGAAGCAGTTAAAGGGTGAATTCTGCGCCCCTTCTAGTCCAGCGCCAGGGGCACCAGACCCGCTTATATCCCTCAAGGGACAGAGCCCGGGTGTTGTCTGGACTTCAGGGGCACCAGACCCGCCTGGCCTGCTTCCCCTCAATTGAGGTCCTGGTACCAGCTTCCCTTACAGAAACTGAATTCCTCAGGTAGGCGTCTGCATACCAAGGAGTCCGAAAACTGCTGCGTATAAAATTATTGTTTTCGACCAACATACAGGTGACAAGATAAATGACACGCACATTTTTTATTTTTGAAAGATGACCAAAGACGAATCTCGTCTGGTATTTAGAGGAGGGAATATAATATCTAAATAACTAGTTGATGGGCATATTTTCATATGATTAATGACAGACTTCTACCTGTTTTTTAATCTGGATGCCTCGAGGGGTAGAGTCGAGTATGCGCACCGCAAAAACAAAAATAAAAACAAGTATTCAGATATCCTTCTTTTCCACGTTAAAGGAAAGAAAAAGAATATTTTTTCCCTTTATAATTCCGAAAATAATAATAATAATGATTTCTCTTTTCCCTCTTTGTTTTTTTTTTCCTTTTTGTACAAGACCGAACCAGTTTTTTTTTTTACAACAAACCCAAGGCCACCATTTTGGGAATTTAGATATATGCAACTTTTTTTTTTATTTTGTTTATTTCATCTTCTGCTTTTTTCCCCAGTCTCCGACCAATCAGATTTCAGAGATCATCTAATGACGTCAATTGACCTTTTCGTGCGGTCACGTGTCGGGATCCGGACCAATCACGGCCGGGTATGAAATCCGACAAACGAATTGTTATATCCCAGTAATGGCGAGCGCTGCTTCACGGAGTCTGTGATAATATTCGAAGTCGCTGCGACGTTGGGACGTTGATTTTTATACATTCGAAATAGTTTTAATTCTCCAATGGAGAAATTATAAAGAGAGGAGAAAATCTCCATTTCTCTTTTAGTTATTTTTAGAGTAGTTTATTTATTATTTTAACGAGGAGGATATTCATCTCAAGGGAGGTTACTCGCTCGCTCCATTATTCTACCTTTAGTGCGTTACTTCAAAAAAAATCCGTGTATTTGGACGTCGATGGAGCTGGATTAACAACGAGAGAAGCAATAAACAAAGAGAAGTCTTTTTTTCAAAGATCCGTGGTTCGATTCCCTGCCCGATGGCCATCATGTGGATTTTACTTATATTCGTCGCCTCAGTGACTCAGGTATGTCATATTTAGCCATTGACGTCATTGCCTCTCCTACACTTCCTTGTAGGATTAGTGTTATAATTTGTTTGAAAATGTGTGTTTCGTTGGCCTTTTTTATGTGAAATATTATCGAGTTTTATTAAGGAGGTTGATAGGGACCTTTAAATGGCTATAAGTAGGCTATTTGGCTGAGCTCCAGGTGGGTTTTGTTTACGTTGTGTGAGCGTGTTTTTTTTTGTTTTTTTTTGGGGTGTAGGTTATTGGGTGGATTTTCGGGAGGGCCCCTAGAGTTTTAATTATATATTCGTTGGGAAACGAAAATCTTTCGCCTTGGTTAAAGGGGGGGGGGGGTCCGTAATTCCATTTTATTACTTGGGGGAGGGGGTGTTATGTTGAAGTTTAGATCTGCTTCCAGTGTGGATGGTGATTTGACATAGCTTAAGGTCATTTGGGTGATTTCATTGAAAAATGTCTAGATTTTGATACCAATATTTGCTACCAGAATTAGAATTTTAAGGTGATGCATGACCCTTAATGTGGGCCATCTGTCACCATAAGGGCTTGGGGGGGGGGAGGCTTGTATCCCCTGATGAAGAGAAAGACAAGTGAGTAATGCATGCGTAAGGTGCGTGTGTGAATTGGGAAAATTTTACCTTAGTCACCATGATCCAGAAAATCGTTTAATTCTCCTAATTCTGACTAAGTTAAATTTAAATTTTTAAATTTATCTGTGGTAAAATGCTGCCAAATTTGCTTGTTTTGATTTTTAGACCTTAATAGTATATAAATAGCCGTTCTGTGTCGAATAAATGGGTGGAAAAGTTTTGATAGGGTGAGAGAGAACCTGTCATAGGCAGACCAGACAAAACCTGGGCTCGGTCCCTTCCGGGATATCAACCCTTTACCTCCCAGAGCAGAATGTTTTTCATTGTTCTGCAATGAGCCCTCAGCTGTTGCGGTAAATGTTCTGCGGTAAAAATTCCCATAATAGTGTTTTGTGTACTTGATTGTTCTGTGGCATATTCTGCTTTGGAGCCCTTTTACCAGTGGGTTTCATAGAAAGTGGCGTATTTACGAGGGCTTGGCTGGCTATATCACAGGGCTGTGAATTTGATGAATGGGTGATCAAGTAAGTTAGTAGAACGGGAGGAGGGCTGTAAAATTTGTATAAACCTTGATAAATCCGCCTCTACCCAGACAGCAGTGGATCGTGTGACCTAAAGAGTTTGCTAGCACATGAGTAAGCAAAAGAATAACCTAGGACATGTGTAAGCATGTGAAAAAAAAGTGACCTATGAAGCAAGGAACCACATCGATGAGCAACCAAAAGAGTGAGGTAGAACACGTGCAACTGTGAGTGATCAAAACAAAGTGCAAGCATATGGATGGCCGAAACAGTGACTTAGAGACAAAGGTGTACTTGCACGTGTGTGTGGGGGGGAGGGGGGTGGCGAGTGGGTTATGGAACAGCGTGGCAAATTTGAGGAATTAGTCAACAAAATCAGGAATTAAAGACTAGAATAGGAGGAGGGCAGCAAACTTTTTTGTAGCCCACAGGTAGAAAAACCATAAATGTGCCTCTGCTTATATTGGCGGAGTTCCCAATAAAAAAATTATTTTTGAGGGTGGGGGGCGCTTTCAGCTGCAATAATTTAATGTATATACAATGCAATGCATCCCTTCCCTCCTGTACGAGTCCTACATATACGGAATGACTGGCGACTTTCAGCCTCCCCCTCAATGATGTCTTCATGTCAGCACCTCTGGTGACAGTTAGGCCTACATCTTGATTCCATTTTCTCACATTTCGAAGCAAACATTCCTATTTAAAATTAAGCAGTCTTTAATTTGACCCTCATATCACTATATTATTGCAAGTATAATAATGCAGTTATACCCATGAGCGTTTTACAGTGGGGTGGCTTAGTGGGCTGTAATCCAAGGCAACAAGTTTGAGGAATGAGTGGTCAATAAGATTTGTAGAGACTGGGTGGGAGGCCAGCAATTTTTTTTGTTTTTTGCAAACGGTAAAACTATAAGTTCTGCCTAAAGGGTTCTGGAGAATTTGAAAGCTCGAGAGTGACCTAGAGAGCAGGGGACATAGTCGCTCCGCAACCAAAACAGTGCAGGTGTAAGAGTGAGGTAGAGAGCAAGGTGTTAGTGAGCATTTGAAAGAGTGATCAGATAGTGAAAGACCGGGCCGTGGCAGCAACCAAAATAGTAATTAATACAGTGTCAAGCATGTGGGTCATCGAAAGAGTTGCTTGGGCACAGAGGCTTATTGGCTGGGGCTAAGTGGGTTTTGCAAGGGCTCGATGCGCTTTGCCCAAGGTGGAAAATTTGAGTAATGTGACAAAACCATAAATATATGTCTAGTATTACTTGAATTTACAGTATATGTGATACTGACGAGATAACCGTGAAGTATAATTCATATAAGTTGGGATATAATTTCGTTTAAAAATACACATTATCTAATTAGCACCAGCATTCGTAGAAATACTTACCTTATGGTAAAAATTACTTGTGTGATCGAAACTGCAGTTCTTTCACAATCTACTGGGGGAGGGGGTGAATTTCATAAGAATGAAACTTAGTTTGTATTTCATGGCCCTTTTTATATGTATCATTGATTATTGGTTGATTTAATTGAAAATTCTGTTGAGAAGAATGGGGGGGGGGCTATAACTATATTACTTGTAAGCACCAATTGTTTTGTTTACGTGTGTGTCATTAAAAGGGTGGTTCAGTTATTGCTTGGATTATCGGGAGGGCCCTAAAATTGTAAACATATATTTGCTGTGCAATGAAAAATATTTTGCTCTAATTGACGGAAGGTGGAGGGACCCAAATTCCGGTTTTTTACAGGGTCCCTTCTTTATGTTAAAGTTTCGTTCTGCTTCCAGTGGATTAATGATTGAAATGGATTGAGGTCATTTGTGGTTTTCATTGAGAAATGTCAGATTTAGGTAGCAACACTGCTTAGTTCGATTGAGTTTTACACTGAAATAGTAGTCCTAGTAATCGTTCTGTGTCAAATAAATGGGTCTGGAAAATTTTTGACAGGGTAAACATTACCGTTACAGGTGCGTCTCAAGTCCATTCACTCGCATCTCAAAGTAAATATACCCATTTCAAATGAAGCTGTCTTTGATTAAGATTTTATTTGAATGGAAAATCCCTAAAGAAAATACTCTTCCAGTCCTTACAATTTTAGGCTGACTCCGTTTCCTGAGGGAAAATATGAGGAATCAGGATTTCAAGTACGAGAAATTGATAAGCATTGCCAAATATGATGCCAATAGCAAGCGAAGTGGCTAATTATAGCTTTAGAAAATCGGGACAGCCAAAAATGCGTCCCTGAAAAATGGGCCTTTTATGTATGGTCCCCTATCGAAATTTCTAAAAAGTCCCTGGTTTTTCTTTTATTTGTTTTGATATGTTTCCTTTCATGCTGAATGTGTCATCACGGGATGGGATAAACTACAGATTTTTCAAGTCTGTGCTCTGGAAATGTGCAACACATCATTCAAGTGATCCATAATCATGCCGCGGATCACTTGCGTAATCTAGGAATGTTCCGTGAGTAACTTGAGTGATGTAGAACCGCACTGGGGGCCGCTTAAGTGCTTTAAAATTGTGTTGCATGTCACTCGAGGGATCTCTAAATGTGTCGTGGGCCTACTTCTCTCTCACTCTCTGTGTGATCTGAAAATGTTCCCCCGTGCCACTTAAATGCTCTGGAATTGTGCCACGGGTCATTTAATGTGCCGCTTAGTTCATTTTTACAAAACTGGGTTTAAGAGGGCAAATTTGGTCCGCGGGTCAAGGGTTTACCGTAAAAAAAATGGCTTGAATGGTGGATTGCAATGAATTTCTTAAAGAGGAATTTTGAGTTCTTACCCTTCAAATAGCTTTGAAATTGACATAAATCAATTATAATAACATATAAAGGTATTTTCTTTCAAAATTTTATTTTAATGCTTTTACATAAAAAAATTGTTTTTTCTTCTGGGGAGGGGGTGCACGAGCCCCCTATGGCCCTTCCTGCATATGTTCTGATCCCACCTACATTCGTTAGGAGGTAGGGGCAGTGCTGGCGGGGGGGGGGGGGTGGTCAGAGTTTTGCTGACAAGGAAGGAGGCGGCCAAACATGGCTAAAAATTTGCTGTCGTAATACTTGAATGGTTCCTTTGTCAAAAATCTCAAATATTGCTTTTCAATACAAAAATTCCCATGGGAAATATATACTCATGTATAAAACCGTAGTAAATTGAAAATCTGTGTGTAAGCCGACCTGAAAAGATCCGTGCATTTTAGAGAAAAAATATTTTTATATTTTTATGAAAAATGAATAGCTTGCAGAAATTTACAATAGAAAATGATAGATTAAAAACTTTCAGTTTCTTCTGAGTCTCCAAGCTCATCGTAATCCATCGGATTATCATGGGGGGTGCGGCATCTTCGTTTTTACCCTCCTCTGGGCTGTCATCGCCATTATCATTTTCAAAGTTTAAGGCATCACTTTTTGTAGTTTGTTTATCATTGGAACTCATCCATTCGATCCACAAATTCCTCAAATAGTCTTTGAGAGGCTTGTTGATGCTCACATCTAAAGGCTGTGCAATCGATGTGTTATTCCACCTGGTGTCAAAGCCAATGATGTTTTCGATTTCTTTGCCTAGGCTTTGATATCAGTTCTGTGGGGTTTGAACATATCCCATACCAATAATGTTGGTTTCTCGAACACTGCTACAAAAATGACTAAGTCGATTTCCCCCCCCCCCCCCCCACACTTGAACGAATTTTTCCACAAAAAACTCTGCTTATTCACGAGTATATAGGGTACTTTAATTGCATGCAATGTTTAAAGTGACTATGTTACACAAAAAATAAATACTTGATGCGATTGCAAAACAATTATTTACCCCCCCCCCCCCACCCCACAGAATTATTTTGGACTGTCTTTTTTCCTTGCAAAGTATGCAATTTGAATAGAGCATAGCATGAAAGCTGAAGGAAAAACTGCGGAATTATTTGATATGCTTCAATTCATGATTCTTGACCTTCCAAAATTTCTTTAACTGCTTTAGAGACGTAAAATTCTTGAGAATATTCTCCTGTTATTCATAATATAGTTATATACAATATCCTTGAAAGTATTCTCTGGAAGGATTACTTTTATGAATTACTTGGGAAATATTCTTATCGAAAATGATAATTATTCTCAAGTTATTTATACTTCCAGAGAATATTCTTCAGTTATTTATAGTAGTAGCCCTTCCCCAAGAATATTTGTAATAACATGTGTTGTAATAAATAATCTCCATAAGTAGCTTGAGGATAATTCTTATTATTTTCTATAAGAATATTCTCTGGTAATTTATAATAGAATATTCTCTCGAAGGACTACTATGTCCCCATCTCTCTTCCCGTCAAGAAGACTGGGAAATAATGAAGTTTGTAGCCCATAATGTTAAAGTTCAAAAAGCAAGGAAATGAAACCAACATGGCTGAATTGCGCAACTTGCAAAGAAATCGGAGTGGCACTGAATTTAAGTGTATGTACGTTGAAGAAAACATCTTTAGAATGAAGGTGATTTATATAATAGCCTCCTTCATCAATAAACTTCGGTTTAATTTTTTGTTTTGAACTTATTTCTGAAAATTTATCTAATTTTAAAATAATATCTTTAGGTTTTAATGTCAAGGATTCTAAAATCTTCATAATAAAACTTTTTTTAAAACCTCGCATCATGACCAAGAGAATATTCTCAAGCTAAAAGTTGTTGATGGGGGGAGTAATTAGGTCAAAAATTGCTTTGTTTTAAATGTTTCAGACAATGAAAAATTATTTATATTTTATAATAGTCTGCCCCTTGTATTCACTGTTTCTTTTCCTTTATTGTGGATTTTTTTTCGGCAACACTAGCAATTGTCATTCACATGTTTTGTTTACAAAATTTGAGTTGTGCATGTTTAGGATGGCTCATTCTTCTAGTGCTACTGAAAAGACAAAAAAAAAAGTGAAAACTTGACAAGAAAAATTGGTTATATTGGCCATGCTTGGTGAAAGTAAGTCAATACCTGCTGTGGTCTGCCATTATCGAATCAGCGAATCAAGAAAAAGGAATCTGAAATTTTTTCAGCCGTGGCTATAGGCTGTAGCTACACCCGTGGCAATGAAAACTTTGCATGGCCTATAGGATCCATGTGTTTCTCGTACAGAAAATGCTTTTTTTGGTGGGTACAAGACTGCTACAAAAAGGTATCTCAATTGATTGTAGTAATATAACAGAAAAGACAAATTTTACTCTTCTATAAGGAAAGGGCTGGTGAAACACCTATTTCATCAGAATTTTATGCAAGTAAAGGTTGGTTTCATAGGTTTAAGAAATGATTCAAGTTACACAACATAAAAATCACTGGTGATCAAGCCACTGCCGACCGGGAGCAGCTAGAAAATTTGCAGAAAATTATTGAAGAGAAGGATTATGCACCTTTCTCTCAGCAGGTGTTTAACACTGACGAAACTACATTACTTTGGAAGAAAATGCTGCAAAGAAGTTAAGCAAGAGAAGAAAAACGAGCTCGTGGTTTTAAGGCAAGTAGAGATAGACTTGTCATGTTTTGTGCAAAATGTGTATGGGTACATGATAAAGCCCACTGTCATTTTCAAATCTGAATCCGTGAGTATTGAAGAGAAGGATAAGCCAATGCTCCTAGCATTTTTGATGAACAGTAAAAAGGCTTGGACTACGAAAACACTTTTCCAGGATTAGTTTAAACAGTGTTTCGTTCCGGAAGTCAGGAGGTACACTTTGGCATGTATTCACTCTCTTCTCAAAGTTCTTTTGACACGGGATTGACTGAGGAGGAATTAATTCTGCTGACTGTTCCTTAAATTGAAGCAGTACCGGATGAAGGAGATCAAGATAAAGAAGTAGAAGACAAGTAACATACTGGAAGGGCTTCAAGTTCCAATCAGCAATAGATTATTTTCATGACATAGATCCCTCTATTGTACGTTCTTCACATGTCGAAAAATTAGTAGAAGAAGCCTTGTTAAAAAAAACATACTCCACCATACTAGATATGAAGACACAGCAAACTAGAAATCAATTTTTTTTTTTTTTTTTTTCAGAAAACATCTCTAACAATCACTACACCCTCTTTTATATTCCCTTCTACCTCTGCATCACCTTGCTCTTTCTCATGATGTTCCGTGAATGAGATATACAAAAAAACCAATGGTTTCGGTTATTCACGGATTTCCCGTATTCGCTGCTACCCCAGTAACATAACTCCTGCAAATACAGGGGGCCAACTTTATAAACAAAATTAGTAAAAATAAAAAATTCATTATTCAAAAGAAAGATGAATATTCTCGATTTATTCTTAAATTTTTACATCCAGGAGAATATTTTCACCTCACAGCTCTAATCCCAGCAAAGTTTTCATCTCTACATACACTCAAAAATTGGAATATTCTGAAAATATTCTCCTGGATGTAAAAATTGGAGAATAATCGAGAATATTAATTTTTCTTTTAAATAATTTAACTTTTTTACTAATTTTGTTTATATTGAGAAATATAAATCAATTTTCATTGCCTGAAACATTTACAACTAAACAATTTTTGGTGTAATCACCCCCAATGACAACTTTTAGTTCGAGAATATTCTCAGAATATTCAGGTCATGGTGAGAGGTTTTAAAAGTTTGGTTATAAAGATTTTAGATACCTTTTTATATTGAAACCTTAAAAAATGATTTTAAAATTAGATAAATTTTCAGGTTCATAGCAAAGCGCAAAAGTCAAAATAGATTGACAAAGGGAGCTATTCTTATACAATCACCTTCATTCTAAGAAGATACAGAACTGTTTTCTTCAATGCACATACACTTAAATTCTGTATCGTATGCATTTCTTAAAAAGTTGTGCAAATCAGCCCTGTCAGTTTAATTTTCTTGCTTTCAAACTTTAATATTGTGGTCTACAAACTTCAATATTCCCATCTTAACGGGAAGAGAGACAGGGACAGAGAATATTCTCTCAAAGGACTATTATTATAAATTACTAGAGAATATTCTTATGAAAAATAATTATTATTCTCAAGTTATTTATCGAGATTATTTATTATAATATATGTTATTACATATATTCTTGATAACTCTCTGGAAAGGACTATTATTAATCACTTCAGAATAATTCTTATTATTATTTTATATAAGTATATTCCCCAGTAATTTATGAAAGTAGACCTTCCAGAGAATATTCTCTAGGATATTATATGTAAATATATTACAAATAACAGGAAAATATTCTCATCAAGAACTTATAAGAATATTCTGAAGTTAGTTATGATAGTAGTCCTAGCGGAGAATATTCTCCGAAAGATTATTCTCGCGAATTTTAAATCTCTAGTCCCGGCAAAATGACAAACTCTGATCAGGTTAACAAAAACTGACAACATTGGCAGTAAGTTTTAGACTGTTTTAGTACCGAGCTAATTTCTGAAGCCAAAAGCCTAACTCTGATCCCCAATCACACATATTTTGAATAAATTTCTCTATTTTGCTAAGTAAATTGAACACAGGTAATCAGTACATAGGTGGAGATAGACTTGGAAGTCTTTGGAGGCACGGTCATTATTGCTGGGAGGGCACGATGATGTCAATTCATATATACATATATGATCTACAAAGGATCAGTCAACTCCACCTTTGACACTGGGGGGTTGAATTCAAAATAGCAAATTATTATGTTTTAATTGCAATAAATTAATATTTAAAAATAAAACGTAATGTGTAAAAAAAAAAAGAAGTCGGTTTTTCATCATGTTGTATACCTATTGTGTTTAAAACATTATCCAAAAGCATTCATTTAGGGTTTTGATCTCCATGTACTATCACTTGATGTTGATATAGATCAGTGTTTCCCAAAGTGGGCAATGTCATCATCCCCCCCCCCCCCCCCGGTGAGTGATAGTGGTCTAGGGGGTGATGGAAGCTATGGGTTAAATATAGGATCCTATGAGATCACGAGTCAGGGGTGATGAGAAAGAAAAATTGTGAAGGGGGGGGGGGTGAGATGGGACAATAAGTTTGGGTAGCTATGATATAGATGAAAAAGAAATCGTAATTATAATTGAGATTTTTTTTCATCCATCTGAAACAAATTGAGAAATACCATATGACAGAGAATTAAATGAAGAACCGGGGGGAAAAAATAGAATTACTACCGGAATGCTAACATTTTGTAAAAAAAATTCTCTAAAACGGTTTATACACCTTTTTCTTTGGGAATGACCCATAAACAGGGTGTTGCCTTGAAGTGGTGATAAACTCAGGTGTGATATTAGGCATCAAGAGGGACAAAAATTGTCATAGAACAGAGCATGGTATCGTAAACCACGTTTAGTCAGTGAAAAGTGCAAAAATACTTATGAAGGGTGTGATGTCAAGTGGGACAAAAAGGCCAATAAAATAAGTAGAAAGAAAATTTATTTGACATGATTATATGTAGAGCACAGCCTGTGGTGTACGATAATAAGTACAAAAACCATTTACTTGACAGGCATGATTACAATACACCTGTGCATCACAGTCAAATGTGAGTAGACGAACAGAAATGATTACAGGAGATTTTGTGCTTGCTATCGTACTTTATTTTGTACACCACAGGCTTTGTTGTAATCGTGCTGTCAAAGGTTTTTTCTACTTGGTCTTTTTGCCCCACTCGACATCTCTCGCCCTTCATAAGTATTTTTGCAATTTTCACCGACTAAACATGGATTGTGATACTGTGTTCTATAGCAATTTTTGTTCCTCTTGATGCCCAATATCACCCTGAGTTTGTCACCACTTCAAGGTAACACCCTGTGTATGTATATATGTACATACACAGATTAACCCCATGAACTGCAATTTATTTTCAGGCAGCACTGCTCGGACAAACAATTTCATGGCGAGCTAGACTCGTCATTTCAGTTCAAGGGGTTATTAATATTCTTGAACCAGTTTGTTTCAAACAGTTTTTCTAAAATTAATTTTTGATTGGAAAAAACCTATTATTGCAGTTTTTTCAGCAATGGCAAAGACTCACCAATTCAAACTTATTAATTCCTACATTAAAGTTTGTGTTAAAGACTGTCTTATTCGTATTTAGAAAAATAATCAAATGCACAATAATGCCCCGCATGCATAAATGGGGGGGGGGGGTAAATTTTTGCCATGTGGCAAAAACTACCAATAACCTATTTTTGCCGGGAGGGTTTTCACAGCGGTTTTTCCACCTATGGCAAAAAAATCACAAACCCTGCTATCTGTTCTGTGGCGGGAAACTTCCTCCATCATTAGTCCTCTGACATTCGTAATAATTTCTGAAAAAATTTCTCAAACAGTTTTAAAAAGGTGAAACCATTTTAATTGTTCGCTGTCACTCTCTCTGGGGTATTTTCCATTGTCTATTGTCAGACAATAGCTTTCGATTCCGTGATGACAAGGTTGTGTTTCGTTCTAGAAAAAGGAATCTCGCAAGAAGAAAAAATTTTACTGATAGAGATCAGAAATGCCAGGAAAGAGAAGACACTATATTCACCAATGGTGCTGACTGAGGGAAAACTGATGTAATCTCAATGGTTCAGTGAATTCCCACTCATTTGGCTATTCAGTTAGGGAAATCGTATCTTGGTTTGTTTCTGAGAGAAGGGGGGGGGGGGGAGAGAAAATGTATTTCTCTTCAATGACCTTTAGCCTTTAAAGTGGGTCATGTGACAATTTTTTTTCACTTGTAAGATATGTCTTTTGTGACAGAATTCAATCCCACAATAGCTTCTGCTTTCTCCCACTCCACATAATAATCTAACGGCAGACGTGAAACATTTTTTTCCTTTGTGGGAATTTATTGGAAGTAATTTTTAACGCGTCTGGATTTGAACAATTATGTTAATCTCAAGGACTTGACGTCATTTGTGGCTGTCTGTGATTATTGCCTGTAGATGTGACGTACACTGCAACATCCCTGACTGCATTTTACCCTGATCTGACAGCCAGTTAATGGAGGTGTAATCGTGCAGATAATTACGAGGGAGATAAAATGAACCATTTGTTGATGGGAGACAATTTTTTAACTCAAAGATAACGTCTACAATTCTGGAGTTGTTGAGGCTCTGCATTCAAATATAGTGATGCCCTTGTGATTTTAAATATTAATTTGTCGCTGAACTAACCTTGAATTGCTGGGAAATATTTTGTATACTGGTGTATCTGGCAATTTCATGTATCCTATTTCATAATTCCAGAGAATTTTAGCTCTAAATTGCAGGAAACTTATATAAACAACACAAATAATAAGCCTATTGCTGTACTTTTCAATTATTTATCACAGTGTTGTAAACGTCTGACTTGAATAGACGTATTGTTTTTTTCGTTCTGCTGAGCAACCGAGATTGATGATTTGGTACTCAATCCAAGCGGAAAACTCTGTCAGCATGATAATCTTATCCTCTGAAGACGAGACCCATTGTGTGTTAAAATGCATTATAGGAATTTTATTTAGTATTTCCTGGTATTTGCCTTATTCGTTGAATAAGGCTTTGTAATTATTTATAAAATTCGAAACAGATAAATCTAATTTTTTAATTCTATGAATTTTTGCTACTGCAAAAATGTGGCAAAAACTATTTTTGCTGGGGCGGTCTTTACCAGCAAAAACTTGCCAACCCTGTTTTGTAAAGGTATTTCTCAAGGGAACATTCCCCCCAATACCGCTTACTTTGCACCTGTGGAAATTTGAAGAAAGTCTACTTTTTTAAAACAGATGGGGGTATTTTGAAAGGGGATTTTTTGCTATATGGCTATATTGCTTTAGGGTTAAGGGTCCGATAAAATTACTGTATGGGGGGGGGGGTTCGTGGATTAGGCCTAAATGTTTCCTTATTTTATTTTTTGACACACCATAGCATTAGTGACATTACTCTAGACCAGTGGTTCTCAACCTTTAGAAGCCCACAGTGCGGTAAATTCACTCTTTTTGTAAGCGAAAGGCTCGGCTGTACTCACGACTAACAGGAAATTGATGGGGAAAATGAAATTTCATACCACTTGTGGCCTTCCAGTTGAGAAACACTGCTCTAGACAGCAACAAGTAGCTGCTTGATCCCACCCAGGAATACATTAAGATATGGTCACCAACCACACATGCTTCTTTATAACTCTCTGGAGTTAATTTAAATGCCAGAACATGGGTAGAGAATGAGAGCAACCCCTAATAACCAATTGAGTAGAAAAATCTGTGCCATTCATTAACCTTCCAATTGGCAAGCATTGAAATTTCCAGAGGAGAATTTTTCCTGTCTGCTGTTTTTTTTTTAAATGTATAAGTGAATTTCGGCTTTGTTTTGATTGTCACATAATTAGATAGAAGAGTTGATCCACTTTGCCCAAGAATATTTAGAAGACACCAACGAATAAGGCAAATACACAAAAAATAATAAAAGTCCTAATGCATTTCAACACCAATGGGTGCAGTCTTCAGAGGAAACATTTAACCACTAGTTTCGCTGACCGAGTTTCCCATTTGGGTTGAATACCAAATCTTCACGCTCGGTTGCTCAGCGGAAGAAGTACGTCTGTTCACTTCAAACGTTGTGATCAGAATGAAGCTGTGAGCCTGCGTGAGATACTAATGCAGTGTCCTGATTGGACCTTTGCGGAATAGTGCTATCCGATTGGTCCATTCGAATTTTCTTGTAATTCACGCTCAAAATGAATTTAAGCCATGGTGTTGCGATCGGGGGTGTAGATTTATTATCGTTCACTAGTATATTTATCTATTCTAGTATATTTATTATCGTTCACTAGTATATTTATCTACACCCCCGATCGCAACACCATGGCTTAAATTCATTTTGAGCGGGAATTACAAGAAAATTCGAATGGACCAATCAGATAGCACTATTCCGCAAAGGTCCAAAAGTTTCTATATCCCTTTAAGACTGGAAAATTTTTTAAAACACATGAATGTTTGTCAAGTATTTCACCCGTGCGATCGATCAAGCTTGGTCTTAAAGGGATATATACCAAGCAATATCTAATACAGGGGGTCTGTTTTTGTTAAAATTTTCCTTATTTTTTTTTTGTGAAAAGGGCCATTTTGTGAAAAACAAGTAATTTTGTGGGAAGCAAAATAATTTAGTTAATTAATCGCAAGGAATTTTCGTACATCTACTCAGGGAATGCCAAATTTATGGTTTCATTAATTTTTATTTTGTAAAGGGTCTGGGAAACCAACCCAAATTTTGGCTGGACAGACCCCTGTAAAATAGGACAGTAGGCTCTAATCAGATGAGGCTGTGTAGAAGAACAGAGATTGCAGGATTATTAAAAGTCTCTCTCTCAATTGAAAAAGTCCATTTTTTTTAAATAATTGAAACTTTTGTGTGCACATAGATACAGCGACATGTTTTTCTCTTCTATACTCAAAAGAAAACCACCCTAAAAAAACTGCAAATTACTGCATGAGCCAGACTAGCACACGGCTGTATTATCAAGAGTACTCGGATGCAGTGCAGAAAAAGATCACCTTTTGCGTAAAGGAACATTAGCAAAAGATAAATGACAGATATATCCAAAATATGGCGAGAATGAGGGTTAGGGTCCTCCAAAGCAGAATGTTTTTCATTGTTCTGCAACGAACCCTTAACTGACTGGAAATGTTCTGCAATAAAAATTCCCATAATAGTGTTTTTTTAAATTTTCCTTGGAATTCTTTTAGATTGTTCTGTGATGCATGTTGTAGATTTTGACATATTCTACTTCAGGGGCCTATATCTTAAAAATTTGTGCTTGTAGATATACAAAAATTTTAGAGTGGCAACTAAAAGTGGAACTAAATATTTTCCAATGAAAATAATTTTAAGTGCTGTACGTTTTTTTTAGAAAAAAATTGTTAAAATTAGAGTAAGATCGAAACCCCCCCCCCCCCCTGGATAAAAGTGCAGTGGAACATTGTTTATTTTCACGTTATCACAACTGAGCTGATGGTTTTTGCTTTCATCAACACAAGTGCTATGAAATTGTGGGTAATATTCTACCCTACAGTTTCAATCAGTGTGCCTAACTCAAAAAAATGAACACCTTTTATGAACGTGATATGAAACTAGATGTAACATTGTAACCATGCGCATGTGTGCTTGGAGAAAAACTGGGTTAATTGTATTATTGACCGCGTGACTTTTAGGAGCTAGCTCATGAACAAGGGCCACCATTTCCGAAAAGAATTGTGTCCTTGGGGAAGACTGGGACTGGAGGTATATGAGCCCGACATTCAAGAACTCAAAGCTGCATTAAGAGTACTTACAAGCGGCTTTGCAAGAACTAGTGGAGGAACATGGTCATATCCACAGACAAAATGATGGATCTCCATTGTGCGCAATAGCAAGAGCTTATGCACGTAGAGCTTATTATGTTCTCGTCTGAGGAAGACAAAGTGAGGAAATGAGAAGTCCCTTCACTTCAAATGAGATTAAGAGATGTGTAGAATGTGGGAATCTGTGCAAATCTTCGTAGAAGAGAACCATCCCAAATAAAGCTGCAGCAGTGTGAACAATAAATCTGCCCAATGATAGTGCAATTTCCCATTTCCGAAAAAACCAAAAATAAAGGCAAAGGTAAATGTCATAGATAGGATTCCATTTTAAAATCACACAAGAAAGAATAAGTTTACAGACGGTGAGTGCAGTGCATAAGTCCTCCTAAACGGTAGTCCTCTCTCTGGTTGTTTAGAGTTAGTTACTTTGTAAACATTATCGTATTGTATATTTATTTATGGTGTTATTATTTTTTAAATATTTTATATATATTGTATTAAATATTGTGTTGAATTATTGAATGACGTTTCTATTAGTCATTTTCATGTGAAAGAATAATTGTGAGACAAATTATCAAGTTTACATTATTTCCTATGAGGAAGTTTGATTTGCATAACGAGCGATTTGGATAATGAGCACGTTGGTGTAACGAATTAAGCTCGCTGACCAAAGTTCTACTGTATTTAAGGACAATTTAAAAATTTCGTTTTAATCAAAACACTTTTTTTTTTTTTCAAATCTTTATCTTTCGGAGTATCAATAACTAGTCATGTATATCAATATATGTCAATAACTAGTTGCTTAATCGTCTTTTCATTCAAGCTTCTTTCATCAAAGCAATAGTGTTAATGTTTTTTTTTTTCATCCTGCGAGTCCAAGTTATGAGTCAAAATGCCATGTAAGTGCTCTATAGGACTAAGAAATGGACTTCCCAATCACCACTCGAGGGGTTTCACTGAATCTGCTTCAAACCGATACCTTTTTAGACTTTAAAACATGTACAAAAGCATTATCCTGTTGAAACAAACTATCTAAAAGTTAAGAGACGTGTGTCAGAAAACAGAAATTATGCCAAAACTGTCTCTATATGCCTACATTCCCTAGATATGGCTGTGTCATTGCATAGGTCAGTGATATGTAAAATCGAGATTGTGCTTTTCATTAAAGAAAGCATCCTCGTCCTACTAGGCGTAGAGATATATATGCTGTTTGACTGATTCATCAAACAATTCAATAATCGTCTTTTTTCTGATTAATGGTAGGAGAAAGAAAAGTTTTTTTTTAGGCTTTGTCCATAATTCTCAAGCCTATTTATTAAAGTTTTACTGTCTTCAATTTTTAAATTCTTCCAGCCATTTCATAACCAGGCATCAAAGTTTCTATCAGAGCAAGTATTTCGCCTTTTCAACGTCTAATAAAAATTACCCTGTACGAATTTTGAAGAGTGAAAATAGTGTCACAAAATAAAAAAAAAATTTTTTGTACGGTCCCCTTGTATTTTAACTTCCAATTAGAAAGTTGTTCTCCTGAAAAAATTCAGTGTTTCTAAGAGTGCAATGTGTGCCGAGATATTTGAATTAAGAAATCAGAAAAGTTAGGGAAGAACAGCAAAACTGATGGACAACGCTCTTTTCTCAACTTTTCTTCTGATTTTTGAGTTAAAATATATATATCTCAGCAAGTATTGTACTTAGAAACTTGGAATTTTTTTTTCCTCTGGAGATACAGGGCAACAACTTTCTAACTGGGAGTTAGGACAGGGGGCTGTATAAAAATTAAGATTTTTCTATTTGGTTACACACTGTATTTTCAGTGCTAATACAGATTTTCTTGCAGCAATAGCTGCCTGGGATTTGCAAAGCTCTGGTTTAAACTGCAAAATATTTTTGGGGTATGTTTTTTAGTCTATCAATAGTACTCGGATGTGTCGAGTAACATTAATTATCCTGATTCAATGCCACCACCATTTATTTTTGCAGAAGTCTTTCACTATTATAAGTTTAGTGTTGTATGAATCGCGCAGTTGAGTTGAACCCATATCACATGTACATATGGGGAAAATTTGTTCGCTGAAAATTTCTGGTGCTAAGCTGGGTTGGTTCTAAATCAAGAATCGCAGAACAATTAGCGCTGCTGCAGAAAAGTGTCGAAGAATTTTAAGGAAAAATACAGAAAATGCTATTATGGGGAATTTTACATTTCCAGTCAGTCAAGGGCTCATTGCCGAACAGTGAAAATCATTCTGCTTTGGTGGGCAGAGAATTATATCTTCATACAACTGTATGTGTGTGTTTTTTTTGTTTTGTATTTAACAATGAAAATTATTATAATAAATAGTGCTTTCCTGAATTTTTTTTTTTTCTTTCCGTTTAACAGAGGGCGCATTCCTCAACAGAACAGCCACACTGTGTAATGTATGGGCTCTGCGGCGAGAACGATTTTGGCGATGCAACATGCTCATATAATGGAACTGCGCAACCGCTGGAAGATGAAGAGGCGCTTAGTATCTTGGAAGACTTATGTCCAGACTTTAGAGGTAAACTTTTAGATTTTGTTAACTTTTTTTTTAAAGTTGCATTATGAAGGTTTTTGGTGCCATAATTTAAAATGAAGGAAGTGCTTTTTTAGATTTTAGAGTCAAATATTGATGACGGATGAGCATCAGATTTAATTGCACTTAAGAGTCGACAGTATAGAATTATACTCTTGTGATATCATATGCCAGATGTCGCTTTTACTGTGATATGGTAAAACCTTCCATGCTTGTTTGAGAGGTATTTGAAAAAATTAACCAGGTTTTTCATTGCTGTATCCTTTCTCTCAATTCCTTACTGGTATCACCAAGCATTAGGTTCATAAAAATGACTTTATGGAATTATTATGCTCACTCCTTAACCCTTACCGGGGTAACCCCCTTAAGATATCTCGTCAAACTTGATCTGCTTTATTTCAGTCATCCCAAAATATCTCTGGTTCTTAATGCTGTTTCATTTCCAATTATAATGCGGATCAGGAAAATTTTTAAAAACCGCTCAAGAGCTTGAGATCACATGACGTGAAGGAGGAAGAAATAAATTGTTTTCCACTCACGGAAAAACTTCTTTTTGGCTGATCAACTGCCGACGAATCAGCATTTAAGCTAGATAAAAAAAAAAAAATTCATTTAGCAAAAATGGAGGTGAAAAAACTTTAGCAAAATGCTAATGCTTAATGGATGTATATCTACTCGTTTCGTACATCTGTATGCATTTTTACAAAAGTGGTACTTTCTTAGAAATCTTCTTTCACGTTTTAAGATTTTATTTTCGCACTTTGCGAAAAATACGACCGTAGCTTCAACCCTGCAACCAATCAACATTATGCTTGGGATATATAACTACTACACATTTACTAAATTTTTTGTTCAGCGACAGTGGCAACACAAATTCATTTTTAATGCAAGTGCAGAAGATTTGTTTTTTCACATTTAATATTAAAAATGCCGGGTGTTAGCAAGGCTGTAGGCTAGATATTTTCCTTTCTTTAATGTGGAAGGTGAAAAAAACGGAGAGAGCACAAGAATTATTTTTATAATTAAATGTATGGGTCATTCCCAAAAAAAAAAAGTGTACATTCCACTTTTCTGAAATGAATTTCAAAGTAGAATTTTCAAATTAGAATTGATCTAAAATTATAACCAATGACTTGAATATTTTATAAATGTTTTTCACTTTTATTTTGTAATTTATTTTTTGGGTTTTACGACTGATAAAATTATGGATTTTGTCTAATCTGTTACAAAAACAAATATCGCTATAAAAAAATTATTTCTGCTGTTTTTATCCCTTTTTGAAATAATGAAAATTGCCTTATTTCTTACACATATACTGAAAAAAGGTGGTTTAAAAAAAATTTTGAATTTTTTTTTCTGTTTTTGATGGTTTCTTATGATTTTTCAAAATAGCATATAGAAAAGTTTATTTTTTACATATATTTAGCTACTCAAAATCAAAACATTTCATTTCTGACAGACAATGGATTTGAAATATGACATCCATATTTGTTATGGGCATCTTTTTCTCGGCCACCTCGCTGGGCATTTTGCCTGTTGTGGTGTTGTATTTGTATAATTTATAATATAACATCTTAGTTTGAAGTGTTCCTAAAATGTTTTTTGCCAGTGAATTGCAAAAATGCTTCCCGTAACAGAGTGGACGGAAATGTGTGACTGAGAGAAAGATATCTCAAACATTCTAAATAGGTTATGCAAATAGGCTTTCATTTTCTCAAAAATTATGTACAAAATGTGATAGATGACCCAGAGACTCCTCTTATAACCTTTTGAAAAATATCCACCCTGTGAGGACATTCAAAAAACACTCACCCCATCCCTCGTAGTTTGAATTTTGGTCTGGTAAAATGTTTAAAATCTGCTCAAAGTAGATCATCAGATTTGTATATTATATCACATCGGGATTTTTCTTTTTAACTTCAAAATTTTTAAAAATTAAATGGTAGTTTGTTGGCACAAAACAACTCACATTTATGCCTCTCAAATTAATGATTCAGATTGGATGGGGAAGGGAGAAATTGGGACTGAAAACAAAAATAATGGTTCTGTCCCATAAAATACAGGACATAATGTCATAACGATCTTTACTAATACCTCTTGCAACACATCTCCCTGGATCTGTGCATGGTCGTAATTTCAACGATCTGTACTACTTTACTTTTGTATTTAACTGACAAAATGAATTGATGGAGAATGTTTTAAAGGGTTCAGAAACTTCAAAACCTCTTAACTATGAAAACTTCACTTTAAATCGTAGTTTTTATTCTGTTGCGTTGCTTGAGTTTTTGGAAGATGTAACAGAGTGGACAAATTAACCTAGGTTATTTTTTTTCATCATAAATTTAAATGATTGGAAACTTTTTTTTATATTTTGAAACATATCTCCATGTACTATTACTTGATGCTGATATAGATGAAAAAAAAAAATTTATTTAATGATAATGATATAACAGAGTGGATATTCAACAGAGAAACAAAACGTGAATACTAAGCTGTTTTGCAGAAGTCAAATCCAAAATTTTTGATCGAGCATTAAAAGTAAACCTTTCAATGAGCACAAAAGTATTATTCGTTTCGATCTGGAATATAAAAAAAATATTTCCCTAATGACCATAACAGAGTGGACATTTTAAAATTTAAAAAATTTCAGGACACAAACAAAAAAAAAGTTTTTTTCAATTTTATTGTCCATTTTGTTCATTTATATAAAAGTATGGCACACATAAAATAAAACGTGATTCCAAGTTTTTTGGGAAAAAAAATTCCGGAGAGATTTGCACCGACTATCTTTGTTTAACACTTTTTTTGAAGCTGGGACAGTCAGATTTTGACGTTTTGCTACAAACAATGATTTAAAAAAAAATTAGATGCTATCTGGAAGAAATTAAAAAGTGCCATATGGCAGAGAATTTAATGAACTAGAAAGGAATTGAAATTATACTACCAGAGAGCTCTGAAATTTTGTAAGCATATTTGAATATTCCAGCATGACAATTCGTTTATCGAGGTTCTTTAAGCCATACTTCAGTTCATAAGGAACTGCTGAATTCACATCGGAATAAGAACTTATTAAGGAAACATTTATTTTCTGGACATTATGCTGAGGTGAACTCGGGGAAAAAAAAAAGTCATCTTGTCTCCACCGGGAGTCGAACCCAGGCCCTCTTGCATACCGGGCAAGCATGCTACCATCTACACCACGTGAGACACGGCCCTGCCTTCCTTATTTCATGCACTATGGTGTGAGGCACTGAAGTAGAGACATTAGTAGTCTCTCTTAACTTCAGGAATTGGGCCCAGGGGGGACGGTTTAGAGAGATAGATGGTTTTTCCTCAGCGGTATGCAAGAGGGTCTGGGTTCGAGTCCCGGCGGAGACGAGATGACTTTTATTTCAGAGTTACCTCAGCATAATATCCAGAAAATAAATGTTTCCTTGATATCTTGGGCTGAGAAAAAGCCATCTATCTCTCTAAAAACTTATTATTTTTCCCATTGACTCAAAATAGTTTCATGGACTTCTCTCAGTGATTATTATTTTTTGCTTTATTCATTTTTATATATACAATATAATTATATAGAGTAATATACAGTGAAATCTCGATATAGCGATACTCTGCAGAGCAAGAAAAAAAATATTGTAGTTATCGTGAGGGATTGTTATATTCGAAGGCAACAGTTAAAATATGTGCATTTTAAAACAAGACTTGGAAAAATATAGTTGTAAAAAGAATTAATCGTTATATCAAGTATCGTTGTAGCGAGGTTTTACTGTATACTACTAAACTTGGTAATGAGTAATTGTAAAAGACCAGTGAAAATACATAGTTTTCGTTCAAGGAGAAACACTACATCAGTCATCGTAATAAATTTTCAAGTCAAAGAAATAAATTTTTCACTAATTTGGCGCCATCACTGGTAGAAAATGCTATCATCCGATGCTGAGAAGAAGTGGGTCTCCCCATCTGTATATTTCTCTGAAAATATTTGGAGAAAAACCATGTGTGTTTTCCAAGGGGGGGGGGGGAAATGTCAATAGTACCAAAATTACCTTTTATCCTTATGTTGTCATAATTGGCATTGATACAGATCTGATTCCTGATAAGCATTTTCACAAAAGCGGGGCTCTGTGTAAAAAAACATCTGCACAGACTCCTGACTGGACTCAAACAAGGAGTAATGTGATTTCTTTTCCCACACACAAGTACATGTTAACAGGGTTTTTTTTTAAATCGACCTTTTGTGTTTCAGGTCAGAACCTGTTTTGTTGCAGTTCAGATCAGATAAAAGCCCTGAAGAATAACATGCAGATCACAGAGACGTTGGGTCTCGGGAGGTGTCCTTCTTGCATAGCAAACTTCCGTAAGAACTTCTGTCAGTTCACGTGTTCACCGAGGCAGAGCGATTTCCTTCAAGTTACGGCCACAGATGAGAGCGATGAGGGTGATCCCATTGTTGCGAGCGTCGCTTACTACATGTCTGCTAAGTGGGTATTGAGTTTCTGTGGTTGTCTTTGATTTATTTTTACAAGAAATTTTACTTGAATTAATTTTTTTCCCTCTCTCTCTCTCTGTTCTTGTTAATAGTTATGCAAACAGTATGTTTGAATCATGCAAAGATGTTCAAGGACTTACGCCAGGTTCGACTGTTCTCGATATGATGTGTGGTTCGTGGGGTAGAGAATGCTCACCAGAGAGATGGTTGAACTTCATGGGTTCAACACCAGATGATGGCGGCTTTGCTCCTTTTCAAATTGTTTACGAGTTGCATTCAGAACCAGAGATTACAAATGAAGGGAAAGTTTTTCATCCTATGAATGAACCAACGACTTTGTGAGTAGGAGAATTTTATCTTCTGTACATTAAGCAGTTTTTAACTTTGGTTGAAAATATTATCTTGATTATCACTATTCGTTTTTATTAATCAGGTGTTCTGAAAGACCATTCCCGGGTTCCGAGAAATGCTCTTGTTTAGATTGTGAAGCCTCATGCCAGTTGACAACAGCATCACCTCCACCGCTTCCTATCATGGAGGACTCGTGGGTGTTGATGAACCACGATGGAGTCTCTGTGGTTTGTGTCATAGTCTTCTGCTCTCTGACTTTTCTCATTGTTACTGGTTTCTTCTTGCATAAGAACCACTCAAGGAAAACCTTGCAATGTAAGTTACTAAGTTGTTTCTCTTGGTTCAAATAACTGATGTGTAACTGTAATAACATTTTTTTAAACAAGAATTAGCATAGTATATTTTAGTTATCTTGTACCTTTTATCTTCTTGCACGAGTGTGTTGCTATTGGGTTCTGGAGTTGCTTCAATCTGTGTGGTGGGTCTAGTCTTCAGCTATCATTTCAGGCATGGAAAGAAAACGTGATCAGTATTCTTCAAGGTTGCTGAGTTTTCATTAAAAAGTGAGAATACAATGTTTGTCATCTTCAGCAGACATTTATGTTAGACAACATTGAACCATCAATCCTTAAACTGCTCCCATTGTAAATAGACAAGTGTAGTAGACTGCTGAATCATTTTCCCGATGATTTTGCAATCAGTGGGATAGGGGGTTTCCTTGATCATGAACACCTCTTCCTTATCCAGCTCTGCAAGAAGAGAGACCTTTCTGGGACTGACCCTATCTTGCACTGACTCGTGGCAGGATTATAGAAAGGCTACTGCTTTCTGAGGTTTTTATTTATATCATTGCTGTTTGTGTTGTTGACCTTATCTTTTTGTATTGTCAAAATACAAGTTCGTTTCTGACCCCCTTGCAGTGGGTTTATTTGGACTTGCCACGTATATTGGCATGTTCGCAAGTCAGTTTTCTACTATTCTAACCCCTTGGGTTTCCAAGGTCTGATCATATCTTGGTATGTTCTCAAGGGTCAATTTGCTTTGGTTGCCAACCTTGCAGTTGGTTTCCTTAGACTGACCACATACTTGGCATATTGTCATAGACAATCTGTTGTTGTGACCAGGGTTGTTTGGTTTAAACCTTAGTTTTAACCAGTCTGGGATTTTTTTTCTCAAAATCACATAAAAGTGGCCTAAATATTTTTTCCCTTGAAAAATATCATATTGGTTCATTAATTAGCCAAAATTTTTCATTCATACTGCATTTTCTATTCTTGGGGAATATTCTGATGGTATATCTAGATTACCTTGATTACCTTACCTCCATTTAGATTACCTTGAATGTGTATATTTTTTTCATAAAAAGTATCTTGGTTACTTTAAATCCCTGTTTACATGGGAAATAGAAAATGCTGGTTTAAAACCTGCTTCAAAAATTTTCACCAATGACTGCTGTCCATTTCTTTCGTTGCGAAGGAGAAAAGTCGTCAAGCAGGTGCTAGAACTCCAAATGCTGCCGCAATATTGCACATGTAAACGGCTTTTGTTGTATGCAGTACAAAAATTTCTCATTCTTACATTTTTCTAACCTTTGGCTGCATTCTGATGATCTATATTCGTCTATCGTTTCCATTCTGCAAGCAATTTTCCGCGTGTTGGACGAGTATAGCATAATCTCACATTTTTAAGTATTTTTTCCCCTTCGTTGTGTAAAATTCCATTGCTTTAAAAATGTTTATGCAAATTTTCAGGTCTTTCCAACCAGTGGTTCTTATTTTACCTGTGTTTTGAAACCAGAACTTTAGTTATCACCCTGTATATTACAAATCATTGCTAATTAATCTGCATCGATCATGCTTCATTAAACACATTATATTTACCTAGTTTTATCAGTTTTTTACAAAATTGCTTCCTAATTGAGCGAATTGAAAGTAATTAGAGAAAAAATCTATTATATGGTTATAATATTTGAAAATTTTTAATATTTTAAAATTATGAAATGATTTCTAGTGTTCAGCTACAAAATAATTTAATTGTAAAAGTTGGTTTTTGTTAAAATATAAGAAATATTTATAGATGAATTAATATGGGTAATAGTGTATTAATTACATTAATAAACATTTTATTTTAATTATAAGTTTAAATGATTTTTCAGAAATGTGTTGTTTTTAATGTGTAAATGCTATTTAAACCAAAAAGTTTTGGTTTTTTTACCAACCCTGGTTGCATCCCATTGCAGTGGTTTACTTAGAACTGATCACATCTTGGTACATTGTCAAACATCAAACTGCCATTTTGGGCCTCTTTATCGTGTTTCCTGGGACTGATCACTTGACATTATTATGAAGGGTCAGTTCCTAAGACCTGACGTCTTTGCAATTGATTTCCTTGGACTGACCATGTCAAAGAACAATTTGCTACTCTTCTAACTTCTTTACATCTGCCAAGTTACAGTGTATCAGAAATTACTTGAGTCACTTTATTACCATCAAATAGTCATAAAATTAGAGAATTTGCAAAAAATACGAACTTTTCTGCAAAAATTTATTTACAAAAAACTTTTATGCAAAGAAACTTTGTTGTACGTGTATTTTATGTTTGTTCCTGAATGGTTTGGTTCGAGACATTTAATTTCCTTTATTTGATATGTGTTGATGTTAATTTTAGACCATACTTTGTATGTGAAACAGGTTTAATGTTATGTTTTATATTTATGTCTATATATTTTAAAATTTACAAAACATAGAAAAAACAAAACAAATGTACATATGTTGTGTATCAGGTGTTACAGAAGTTAAGATGGAAAGAAAAGGATCATCTCATCGGCCCCTGATTCAGTTGAAGTCGTGTTCTCCCTCAGCGTCAGGAGTCGACCTCGGTTCCCTTGAGGAGGTGGAACCATTGCGGTCGAAAAGGCAAAGTACGTCAAAACCGAAAAAAAAAACGCCAATTTTGCTGCTGCAGCTCTTTTTTCCCATTCCCTTCTCCTTTTTTTCCATAAACCTTTTTTGTTTCTCCTTTCGGTGCAATTCTGTAGTGTTTCGTAAATGTTTATAGTCTGGTTGATTTATAGCATTTTACGAAATCATTACCGATTGGCACTGAAACCCTGTCCTTCCTGAAACGACTAACATAAAAAGGCATGTGATGTTTGTTTTTTAGAGGCGTTTTCATGTGAAGTAGACTCTTAGTGGTTTTCTCTCCCATATATGCTTTGCCAATCGCTAGTTTCTTTTCTTCTCACAACAAATATCTTTCTAGAAGCATGCGTAGCTGACACTAACAGTACTAACAATAGTTTTTTGTCGTTTATGTGACTAATACTACTTGTGTGTGCGTGTGTGTATTAACTTATTGATGTGTTTGTGTCTTTTGTTTTTTATGTGTAGATATTTGCAGTAACACTAGCAGTCAGTTGAGTATAAAAGGCACTATAGTATCAGTTTGGCTGGAAACTGATTCGACTTGGGGTAAAATTTATCTTCTCTGTGTCGTTTTATGCACCAGAATCTTTTATTCCAAGTCATTTTTCGCTATACACAAAATATTTTTTGAACTATTTCCTTTTTAAAAATGTATTTGGCTTCGCTTCTATATTGGCATCTTTGTTGCAAGTACATTCAGAAAGGCAATCGAATGGATATTGTGGCTAGATAATAGAATTAGAATCTTGTCTCCAGCTGATTATTTAGGTTATCCCCTATAAGCAGAAATATGTTGAAAACTGACACGTACATTACCAACGCGGGACATTGGTCCATCGCAGAGCAATGTAAAATATTCTGCTTTAGGGGGCTGGGGCATTGTTGCTGTGTCGAGGCTTGACTAGGAGTTCTTAACCTTTTGTGTTTCAGACTGTTATGTGCCAATGAGAGAGACTACAGACCAAGTGTGCTGATAGAATGATAGCTATGGTCCCCTTTACGAAATAATATTCAGTACATAGTAATGTGAGGCAGTGAGTTATCCAAGCACATGAACTCTTTTCAATCTCTCCAAGTAACTCGAAGGGGTCCATGGACGCCTGAAATCAAGAAATTCATGCTCTAGACTAGGTCTCTGATCAGCAGAATAGCGGGCACAATAATGTGACTCTCTGAAGTAGACTACCTGTATTTTTCTACCTCTTAATTTCAGCAAATGGTCTCCATTTGGTGACAGCAGAGATAATTTTGCTCTTTCTCTTGGCCCAACATCCTATTCATTTGCTATTAATCCTTTATTTTTTGGTCAGTGTAAGTGCATACATCAAAGTTTTGATCCCTATTAATAAACAATTATTTCAGGCCATAAATGTTTGCTCTTATGTGCATGCTTAATATACTTTTTGTATATTATATAGGCCACATATGGCGATGTGGCCTGGGTAGTTTTCGGTTTGATGGTAGATTTCGAAGCGTAGATCAACTTTGCCCAAGAATGTGAAGTTACCAACGAATAAGGCCAATACAAGAAAATTACAAAAACTCCTAATGCGTTTCGACACACAGTGGGTGTCGTGTTCAGCGGAAAAAATATATTTAGCCACTAATTATACGCTGGACTAAATTGGAATCCTCTGTCCTTGTGATTAGTCGTTAAATTTTTTCCCCCTCTGGAGACAGCACCCACTTTGTGTCAAAATGCATTAGGAGCTTTGTATTTTTTGTGTATTTGCCTTATTCATTGGTGACTTATTATTGATAGATTTAAGACATTTTTCGATAACTGCACATAAATGAGGCATTTCCAAACATCTTGTGCAAAACAAAGCCACTTTATGTCAAGCCCATAGCCAGAAATTTAGTTCGGGGATAGGGGGGGTAAGAACCAAAGTGATAGAACAATAGATTTGGCCATCTGTTTCCCCTCTTTTTGGGCATTTTGCCCTAGGCTTCTCTGTAGCACCCCCAAACTGCTGTGTTATACTGGTTGGAAATCGTGGTGACTTAATTACAAATTTTATCTCTCTCTCTTTCCCCCCTCCCCCCAAACAAACAAATAAAAGAATTTGTCAGACCAGCATCAAATAATTGCCCAGCCCATTGGCTGATTGTTTGCCAATGTGCAAACAAATTTGTTGCTCACTTACATGGTTTGAAAATAGCTGATGTAAGTGTCTTTGTGCTCCAGAAATGGTTCTAGTTTAGAGTTTGGAAAATAGAGGGCAGCACGTGCTGAGGAAATTAGTAAGCTGATCCAAAAATAGCTTGAAGTCACATAATGAATAGAGCCATGTGTGAAATTTGATATTCTGTTATGGATAATGTCTTAGTTTTGTTACCTAAAGCCACTATAATTTTTGGCCTTTCAATATCTAGGTCAGAGTCAGTTCCGATTGGAATTTCTTCAATTGCGATAGTGAAAATTTTACCTTGCTTTAAACTCTACAAGTTTGGATCTTTGAATTGTATGGACAGTTGTTAGTTACCAGTTCTGCCATAATGCTGGTCGTTGTAAGCATTGGCTCTATTTCATCTAATTGCCCCAAGATTTTACTGTTTCATCCTGCAAATTTAGCACTTTCTGCACATTTTGCTGAAAAAAGATGTTTATAATTTTAATTTTGTTTGTTCAGCAAATTTGCTCATATATTCAGGAGGATCTTATCGATTTGAACCGGTTTTTGCTTGCTTCCTTTTCTTTGAGAATTAGAATTTCTTTTTGGTGGAGGAACATGTGCTTAAAATCACCTGCTAATGTTGTTGCTCATTTTATTTTCTTGGTGCACTTTTGCTTTTGGCTATCGAATTTCTTTTTATTACTGTTACTTGGTGGATATATTCTCTCGCACTATTTTAAATCTTTCTTCTTTTTTTCCCCTGCCAGCCAAACTGTTTTTATAGTCTTGCGTATGTATTAATATTACATGTGTGGTGTTTTGGTTTTTTTTTCACTAATTTAGTAACCATTGGTACTTGCACTTTTTTGATAAATTTAACATGCTTTTTTACCTTATTTCATAAACATTAACAAAGAGTTCGTTTGCAGCACTGCAAAATTTCAAAAGCCGCTTCACTAATTTTTCTTAGTTTTACTTCCAAACTTTATTTGACAAGAGACTGGTCAAAAACTATTAATATCATGACTTGGCTGTTCGCCTAAGACCATTTTATGGTAACTTTGCGTTTAAAATTTCATTACAGCAGTTAGCAAGGGAAAAAATGAGTGGAAGCTATGATCATCATGACCACATGTTTTGAGTATGAATACGTCTTTTAAACCTCTGTTACAGTGCAATACAACCTGTTTGGTCTGCTAAATAAAACCGAAGATGACTTCATATATAAATAGATCTTTTTCTCCAGACAAATCCCATAATACCCTATCTCCATCTTGTGCACACTTCCTGAGATACAACATAAAATGATTTCATTACAAAATTAGTTGGTACCCAAGCCAGAAAACATGATCAACATTATGAAGATATCATTGAATAGCCTCAAGATCTATGTTCAGATACTATGGGTGTACATCTCAATTTGCATTTTCTGAGATAGTGTAAAATAATTTTGTTACTAAAGTGTGCCATGTTGCCTGGTATCCCTTTCAGAAAATGTATCTGCATCAGTAAGGTGCAGTTGGATTTGTGTCTCAGTAAGATATATCTGTGGATGCCAGAAATTTTTGAGCATTTAAAACGGGACTTGATAAATTGAGAAAAAGTTTATGCACCAGCCAAATTTCTTAGGAACTATGGCATATTCATTATTGAGAAAAGAGGTTCATAGTTATATTTTAACATTTTTAACTTTCTTCAATGTGTTATTACTTTTCAGGGGCTTTGTTACCACCTTTTTCTGTGTTTGTAGACAGGCTTGCATAATTTCCTAAAACTTTGTACTGTTCTCGGCTTCTGATTTGGGAACTCAAATATTAAATTTTAGGTGCCAATGTCAATTTTTCTCATCTCATTTGGTACCTGGGCTCTGCCAAGTGCCCTAGTTTAAAGTATTCTGTTATGTTTTGTTACCAAATTTTGAGGTGCTCCCAGTTAGGTCAGAGAGATGATTTAAAAGGCATTTTTGTGTCAAAACAACACCCATTCAGCTTCAATAAACAGCTGTTTCTTTATGCTGCATCGAACAACAAATCTTTATCTCTTGAAATTACTGGATGTGATTTGTCTTTTAGAGAATTATTGACAGTGAATGTGGATGATCAAACGTATCACTTATATAAAAGAACATTCACAGATTTGTACTCCTGACTTGTTGAGCTAGATGACTAGTCAGAAGGCAAACATATATTAGACAAATCGCCCAGCTCAACCTGTTGGCAGTGCATCAAAGGTGCTCATGTCAAGTTTCTGGGTCATGTAAAGGGCACTGAGCTTTATCTGTCAATATCTTGCAGATGCTTTGACTTATTAGATCCTTTCAACCAAGGACCCAGAAAGTCATTTTGACTTTCAAAACAAAACCTGGCAATCAACAGAAATAGACCAAGTATATTTAAAGGAAAATTCCCAATCACAAATAAGTTTGGACTAACTTTTACAGCATTTGTCAACAGGCGAAATTATTTTGGAGAATCTGTATCGTGTCTTATAAAAAAGGTACTTGATGTGGAAGAGAGAGACATTCTGTACAGCGGTCGGCAATCAGTCATTGATTGCATTCTCGAACATGCTTCCTGCAGTCATTCTGAAGATCTTATTTCAAAGCCCATATGATTTTTTGGTAAAAAAAATTAATTCTTGTTTGGTAGAACTTTTTTTTTGTCATAGTTTAGAATTGTGACTACACGTTAAGAATAGAATCGTTCAAGTTTCTTTCTTGATCTTTTTTTCTTCTCTTAACTGCAAGAGATATTTTTCTCAAATGCCTGGCATGTGATGTATGTGATTTTATCATTGTTCCTCTTACTGGAAGGAAAAAGAAAAAGGCATGGATAATAGCATGCAGCATGTTTCCTTTATAATTATAAAACTTTTTTCCAGTTTTTTATTTTGTCATTTCAATCATTGTTTGTTGCGCACTCTTTTAAATCTTGTGCAGTACCGTTTATAGTATGTTTTTATGGATAATTGTATGTCATATTTTTTGCCAGGAGTTTTCAAACTTTTAGGAGCACCTCCACGCCGCTGTGCATGATTAGTGTAAACCCCTAGTTTCTGGGATGGGGGAAGCCAAAAAACTATCAATTTCGAAATTAATTTGTGGTTGTATTTTAGCACCATCTTGATGGGAACAGTGTGAATGATACTGCAGATTTTAGAAGCTTACAGACGCAACAACAGAAAGTTTGGAAACCCCTGGTATAAGCTAGTACAGGGGTTCTGAAACTGTACGCTGCAAAATGGTGGCCACTTTATAGATGAGAGTTGAAAGAAAAAATTCTCCTGTGGTTTTTTTTTTTTTCATATCCACAAGATTTGAAAAAATACCATTCTAGTGAGGTTTCACTGTATATGCACGTTTTTTGGCATTGTAAACAAATTTAGCATAAGATTTTGACACATTGAAAATTTATTTTGACACATACCTTCCTCCCGAAATGTTTTTTCCTGTCGTAAAACTTCTGTTCGGTGGTAATTTCCACAGATGGCCACTTTTTCACAGAACACCGAGTGGCTATCTTGGAGAAGTTTCACTGTATTTAAAATTTCTATCTTGAGGCCTTGTATTGACATCTAAAAAATGTTACGAAGGTTTCATATGTTAAGCCTTCTTAAAAGATTTTATCCTTAGAATAGAACTTGTTCCCTCTCCCAACTGATATTGTGCTGTAGGATGTCGCAGCATACTACATGGGAATCTTCACACACACACTGGTGTAGTGTAACAAATCTGAGCTCATTTTCAGATCTAACTACTTTGTTACCAACTATAGCTTTTCATTAGTAGTGTTGATCTGTCTTTTTTTCAGTTTGAGGGTACACTGAAGGAGTTCAAGAATACTATTTTATGTTTGAGTTATACACTTAATACTTGCGTGAACACAGTTTAATTTTACTTTTTTTCCCCACTCAATTGCAGATATCCCAGGACAAGCCATGGTCACAACCGATTCACTCCCGGTGAACTCAAAGCCGTCACTTGAGAAATCCCATCCTCTTCCCGACCCAGTCATAATTACAGACATCTCTCTGCTTCAGAAGTTTGGTGCCGGACTTGAACGTTTCTTAGAACAGAGCTTCTCTAGCTGGGGTTCTTTTGTTGCCGGCCGTCCCATTTCCATAATGGTCGTATCGCTGATGGTGAGTGCCCTGTTGGCCTCCGGTCTGCTGATCAGGTTCTCTGTCACGACTGATCCCGTCGACTTGTGGGTCTCGCGAAGCAGCCAAGCCAGGCAGGACATGGAATATTTCAATAAACATTTCGAGTAAGTTTTTTATTTTTTTTTTATTTTTGCCCTTTTCAGTTTTTACTGTAAATCTGTGCAGTCTGTTGTGGTTCCATCATAGGCATGAAAAATGCTAAAAGGGTTATTTTTCTTTTTTCATTTAAAACTTTAGGCCGTTTTATCGTGTGGAGCAGATGATTGTGACACCCAAAGACCAGACCTCATTCGAGAAAAGCATAATGGAGAAGAGGAAGCAATCAACATACACGTGGGGCCCTGTGTTCAGACGAGAGTTTCTGTTGGAAGTGAGTAAACTTGTTGTACATACTGACAGTTCTTGAAATTTCATTTGGCAGTTATGTAATTAGTTCACTAACCTCCAGCTTTATGTAGAATTCCAGTTAAGTATTCCAAGGATGAAAATTGACTCTAATATGCCGTGCAACATTAATTTGAACAATTCTATCCTTCGGTGTGAGATAGTGGTCTTAAGCAAATTGCTGCCAGAGCTTTCAAATTTCTACTTGGGCTCTCGAAAAATTCTTGTTTTGGGTTTGGTGGAAAAATCCCTTTTTGGGGGAGAGGTGAATTATATCCAAAGAATTTACCCGGAAATGTCTGTTGCTTGTCCACCCCCACAAAATAACATCGCATGGGTAGAATAAATTGTTATTGTACCAAATCACACAGAAATTTTGTGATTTCGTCTTTTGTTGTGGTGAGGAAAAAAAGACCTAGATTTGTTGAATGGCCACCTTCAGTTTGACCTCTTTACTGTGGAATTGGCAAGATGAACTGTAGCATAGAAGACCATATGTTCCATTTAGTCTGGGTGTACAGTTTTTGGCGTGGTGATTTTTTTGCTAGACTAATTTTGATTTTAAATGTAAGATAGCAGGTATTTCACCCTTAGATTCACCCATAGATTCTCTCTGTAGTCCTGTTTACATGGGAAATAAAATATCCTGAGAAGTTACCGGTAACCGATTTTTGCTACAACCCATTTACATGGTGTATAGTTTATGCTGGAAGAATCCTTTTTTCCGGAAGTCATCACTGGTCATGTGGGTTAAACGGAAGTGTGAGGGTTTTGACAGCTGGCTGATGTAAAGGTAAATCCAGGTTAGAAAATTCAACTGCCCTTGCACTGGGAATCGGAATCACGCCCTCACTTGCTAGGTAAGTGCACTAGACTACAAAGGCAACAAATCTTTTTCCCTAGAGCTTGTGTGTGCTGAACAAAGCTGTACGTGAGCTGCCAGACCTAACTCGAGTCAAAGCTTGCATTACTCACCCTGCCACCAGATGTAGACTTATCTCAAGATGTCACTCTTCGCTGTTACTATGTAAGTTTCTAAACCTTCATAGTACTAGTAGAGTTTTTTGCTCAAGGTGGCTCACAAAGGAGCTAATGATAGTTTTCGCAGTGCAAAGGATTATAGGAGAGAAGGTCTGAGTCACCCATCATTCCTCCCAAGAAAATATGGGCTTCTTTTAAGGGATCTGTCCCTCCTTTCCCCCCCCCCCCCACAGAGAAAAAAAGTTGCCATGCAGGTAATAATCACCAAAGCGGCCTTTAATATTACGCATTTAAACAGGTCTTGTATGACATCATGTAGGGGCTATCATCATTAAGAGCTATTAGCTGAGCAAGAAGCTGCCCATGCACAGTCCTGTTCAGTGTACATTCACGCTCAAAGTGAAGAAAATGCCAGTCCTCCGTAACTTAGACCAGAGTTAGTGCTGGTATCCATTCCACTGCACTTTGTGTAAATTGCCCGGATAGTGACAGTTCTCTCCTTACAGTCACTTTTGTCCATCTGTTTGGAATAAGCTGTAGACTATAGCATAGATGCCGAGTCTACCAGATTTTGTTGGAGATTCCAGAATTTCTATTTTATCACCTAGACTCCCTTCCCTGGAAAATTCTTATATCTAATGAATTTTCACAATAGTTGCAAAAAAAATCCCTGCTTTTAGGGGAGAATAATTTTTTTTCAGTAAAAAAGTCAGTTGCCTCTTGCATAATATCAGTATTTGGTATCACTCCAGATTGTAATGAAATATTTAATTTTGGCAAAGGAAAAAATTAAATTCACCAAAAAGTTAATTTGGCTAACTCTGTTTTGACCTTTCCATAATTGAAAAGAACGCGTGCTGATTACCATACATCTAGTTACCGGTGCACAGGGCAGTTCTTTGTTGTTGTGGTTTTGATTTGAATTGTCTTTCTCAAATGTAGATGCACAGAAGCCGCCTTCCCAATCTCCTGATTAGTAATTTTTCTTATCCTTTATTAGGTTTTAGATTTACAATTAGCGGTAGAGAAACTCGTCGCAACAGTTGACAACAGGACAATAACACTTCAGGACATCTGCCTTGCACCACTAGCGCCTGTGAACAAGAATTGTGCTGTGCAGAGCATATTTGCGTTCTACCAGAACCAGAGGAAGCTTCTGGAGGATCCTGATTTTGACTATTTGGGGCATTTCAAGGAATGTGCTGGGTAGGTACCCATGTTTCTCCCTTGCTCATATACAGGGTGAAACTAGTCTGTTTCACCTCAAATAACTCATAAACAGGGAAAACAGCTTATTGAAACAGCTTTCATGGCTATAGAAACATACTTCTAATTGGAAAAAATATCATTAATAATGTACGATTTTAGATGTGTCCAGTTATTTTACTGAGGGTTGTATAGAGATACAAAATTAAATTTTTTTCACGATCTGCCTGTCCTTAAATTTCCAAGTCAAAAGCCTGTCTCTCCTTGAGCCCAACAAAAATTTGTTTCTTAGTGCAATCTTCACTGAGATATTTGAATTCAAAACACTCTGGAAATGAGGGGAAATAACCACATGAACTGACAGACAAGCTCATTCTATATTTCATATGCTGTTCTTTCCCTCATTTTCAGTGTTTTTAATTCAAATATCTATGCATATTGCACTTTGTTAAATGGGACCTTTTTTAGGCTCTAAAGTGACTGCAACTACTTTCTAGTTGGAAAATACAGGACTGGGGGATCATATGAAAAACTTAATTTTGTATCTTGGTACTATATGGTTATTGGTAAAATAAATGTTTTTTCACAGCAGCGTTTTTAAACACATGCTGTGAAAAAATGCTGAATCATTTTCTAAAGCAAACAAAAGATAGGGCACGAAATATTTTCAGCTTTTGCTAGTATAAATGAATCTTGCCCACTTCCAAGCTTTTTTTTTTTAACCGAGCACAACTCAGGTCTATCGCCATAGGCAATTTACTACCTAGTGAGTTGTGCCGGAAGTGTAAGTGTGTTTACCTAACTGTCTTAGTGCGTATCTAGTGTTGTATATGATTTTTCAGTGCTGCCATCTATATCTCAGAAGTGAAGTGAGTGATGTGTAGTGACTGAATATTTGTACTGTTTGTAGGCCTGTTGCTCTCTGTGACCAGATCACTTCCAAGCTAGAAATAAAGAATGTAAACTAACCTCATACATTTTTAAAAATTCCTCTTCCAACTGGACTCCTGCTTTTTCTTTTTCCTAGCATGGCTGGGCCAGCGGGTTGAATAAACTGATCTTCAGTTTAAAATTTGGTGTTCAGAAGACATGAAATAACACAAAACTACTCAAAACAAAAAAAAACTCAAGGGATGATTTAAATCACTGTAAATAACGCTACACAAACGAACCAGCAGTAACTGAAAAAGGGATAATCCTCATGTGTGACAGTGTTGCCACTCGTAATATTACTAACACAGAAATATGAGAAAGATATTGATAGGAGGCTGGCAATAATAAAAATTACTGGGTAGAAAAGAGCTAGGATTTAACGAGTTTTGCAACCAAACCAAGTGTAGTACATATAGGTGAAGATATAACAAGTTTTGATGCAGGTTGAATCACATGGATTTAACGAGTTATGTGGCAGTTGGCAAGATGGATTTACAGAGTTTTGCAGCAGTATCAAATTTTCAAAGGTTTAGTGTGTTTTGCGATTATTTGATATACGAAACCTAACAGGTTGCTTCAACAAACAAAATGGCACAAAAATCTCATAGAATTTTTTGGATTTAACAAGTTTTGCACTTGATCGACTCAAATATGTGTTTAGTTTGCCTGTAGGGCTTTCAAACAATTGTATGTATATGGTCACAATGATTGTATGTATAATGATTAAGGAATGTATGTATAACAATTAACAAATGTATGTTGTGCCCTATAAAAGAGGGACTCTGAATCTCCCTCCTTATCTTTCAGAATTTTCTCTGGCACAGCCGTGCCCTATGGTGCAATGAGCTAAAACTAAGTGACAGAGCCTGGTCATGCTCGGTCTGTTCGGCTTTCAGAAACTTAGCAAATTAATTTTTTTCAGACTTGAAAAAATTTTTTTCTGTAATCAATTATCCACCATAACTTGAACTTTTCAGGATAGGACAGGGTTGGTAGGTTGTTTTGTGTTCCACTTGAGCTCGTTTCACCCCTTTACGTTTGACGGAACAGGTCATGTTCACCCTGTATAGTGTATGTTTCTAAAGGCAATAGTTGAATTATTTGAAGTGAAACTGGCCTAAGGGTTTCACCCTGTATAATTTCCGGTATTGTGAATTATTTATCGAAATGATGCATGTTATGATTTTCATATCAAGTCTGCTCAGAATGTTACAACAGTGCTTTCATTTCACAGAACAAAGGGTGAGATAAAGTGTTATGCTCCATATGGAGGTCCTCTGGAATCAACGGAAGTGACCTTGGGTGGATTCAATAACTCTGATTACCTCTAACTTAACTCTAATTATTTGAAGTGAAACTGGCCTAAGGGTTTCACCCTGTATAATTTCCGGTATTGTGAATTATTTATCGAAATGATGCATGTTATGATTTTCATATCAAGTCTGCTCAGAATGTTACAACAGTGCTTTCATTTCACAGAACAAAGGGTGAGATAAAGTGTTATGCTCCATATGGAGGTCCTCTGGAATCAACGGAAGTGACCTTGGGTGGATTCAATAACTCTGATTACCACACAGCTACTGCACTAGTCATCACCTTACCCGTCAATAACCATTATGAGCAGGAGCTGAACAAGGATGCATTGGCGTGGGAAAGAGTGTGAGTATCATCTCTCTGATAGTGCTACTTTGAGCATCGTCCAGATGTTACAAAACTTCAGAGTTTATATATATTCAATATAATTTCAATTTCTTTTCTTTATAGTTTTATTGATTTTCTCAAGAGTTACAAATCGGACAACATCAGTCTGGCATTCAAGGGAGAGGTGAGATTTATTTCTTTTTGTTTCATTCCTATTAATATGATTGTCATAGGTGCCAATGCGTTTTTGATTTCGTAGCCTTACTTAAAAACTTCCTATTGAAAATCTCTTGGATTCTTCCAGTTGTTTCAAACTTTGAAGCTCTACTAAATTCGGTAAACAGTTGATTAAAATGAATTCTGTGAAACAGCATTTAACATCACAAATATGTGGGATACAGAATATTCATATTTATAGTATTGTAGTCATAATTATCATAACGCAGTCAATACTCATTATAATGACCATCGTTCCACGGAAAACAGATGTTATATTGGAAGGAAAACATAGTGCAGTCGTTATATGAAAACTTCAGGGGCTTTACCTATACCAGTCATTGTAATGGAATGGTCGTTATAGTGAGCTTTAATTGTATAATTTCATTGTAGCGAAGAACAAAAATTCAAGTAGACTCACATTGAAAAAATGGGAGATCTTTCATAAAAATCAAGTGGCCAAATTTATGGATAGCTCTGCAATGTCCCAAAAACCGGGACATATAGTCACTATGTATTCCTCTCACAAAAAAAACAACTAATTTTTCTCTATCATTTGAGACATTTTTTTTTCTGTGATAAACCACAGATTTTTCTGAAGTCTGGGAATCGGCACCTGTGGATTCACTATATATTTTTTTCCCAAAGCTCTCTTAATAACATCTGATAGTGTTTGAGAGATACAATATTTTCTCTAATCGGTGTTGCATTTTGATTTGAGATCTTGTTTAGTATAAAACTGTTTTTTCTTAACTGGGTTTTAATTATAGCAATTAAGTTAGTAGTTGTGGCAATTTTTCGTCCAAGTTAGACTCACTATACTGGAATGTTTTGATGTTGAAAAATATTTGTATAATATCAAATAAAAGTTTAAATTTTTTTCCTTCTTTTATTTTTCATTCTTTGCAGCGATCTATTGAAGATGAACTGGAACGCGGAAGTCATTCTGATATTGTTACCGTTGCCATAAGTTATTTGATAATGTTTGTCTACATTGCCATTGCTCTCGGCGAGATTAATTCCTGTGGAACCCTGCTGGTAGGTCTAAATATTTTCGATTCAGTTCGTGTTTTTATGAGTGTGTGTGTTCTTTTTTGATTGAAAAATTTGGGGGGGGGGGAGGGGTTTGCCCTGCATTAAAATCAATAAAGGTGTAGTTTGAAATAATTTCTCGAGCAAAAAGCCATCAGTATATGTTCATTTCGCTCAGTATCCCCAACACCAGAGCTGTTGGCATCAACAGGAGTTGTCATAACTTGATGCTAAATACATGTAGTTTCTGCAGCCAAATGTAGTGAAGCATAGCCAGAATTATCATTGGTAATTTTTTTACATGAACTCCATGAAAAAAAGTCAGTTTGTTGATGCCTCCTGTTGCTTCTCGATGTAGCGTTAATCTCTCTGCAATATTTTTTCTTGGTCTGGTATCGTTATGTTTTTCAATGTTTCACTGTATTTTCTGCAGAATTTGAAATACCAGATCATCCGACCAATCCCTTTTATGTGTATTATCAGGAATCTGTTCTTTCCTTATATCACTAGAGTACTGTACATGTTTTATTGCATTTCTTTCTCGCTATTGTTTTACTGAATCTCTGTGTTAAAAATTGAAAATATTCACAGAGCCATAACTTCCACATCCTTTACCTGTTCAGTGATGATCATAGGTTATTTGTCTAGTTTACCCTGTCACCCCAGGAGAAAATTTTTAAAACTGTCTTATCATTTCAACTAAGATCAACCGTATAGCATTAGCCTTTGTCATCCTGTTTACAAATCCTTACAACCTGATAGTGTCACACATGAACAGAAAATCTGATTGATCCGAAAGAGGTATTTATGCTAGTGTGCAAAGATTATAAGGTTATAAAAAAGCTTATACAAAGAAAACTGTTGACATTGTTTTTTACAAATGCATTATAAAAAACACATGGGGGGGGGGGGGGTGTTCCAATTCTTATCTATAATGAAGTGGCCTTGGACAGGTTGGCTGTTGACCGTATACAGAGGTGACCGCGGAATCAGGGTGGATTTTGTATCGTGTCTATATGGACCCTATTGTCTGTTCTGAGAAAAACTGGCCGCAGAATAGTGGTGGCTGCCTATGGAAGTTTCACTGTTTCTTTTTGATGAATGCTGATTTCAGCGATGTATTGCAAACAAAAGGTTACATTTCTTCTGAACTAGAACAGTGGTACGGTTTATTGCAGGCTCTTTCGAAAGGTGATGGAATGGACAAGTTTTTGTTAAATTTGACAGATTGTAGCGGGTAGGGTGTTTGCAAAACTGGCTGTTCCAGATTTTGGCAACAATTAAATCTTTACTTCGCCAATGTTTCAGCGCTTGTAGTTCGCTATTAAATCTAGATATTCTGATAGAAATGGAAAGCCTTATATTTAAAAAGAGCGGAACAAAAGTCCTCTGCACTTAGTTTGTGTGAAGGTCTTTCTGGAACTTCACTAATTCAGAGTTTTCAGATTTGGCTCATTTTCCTTACATCCACCACAACTCCAAAGCTAAGAGATAGGACCAGGTTGCTATGGTGTTTTATGTTCCATTTAAGCCCATCTCTATCGCCCCGTTTTGTTTGGCAGATTAGGTGAAATTCATAGTGTATAGTAAAGTTTCCGATTATGAGTAACTTGTCTTATGAGTGTTTTTACGAGACAAGCCATACAAGAGAAGTGCAAGCAGTCGACGCTCAATTCTGTGATCCTTCAATTTGCAAACTGTACATTTTTACAAACTATAATCTTCTTGGTCCCAAACATTGTACTATTTCTTTAGATGTCTTTTTCATTTACGAACTTGTTTTTCATGTCCTTACGGGTTCATATATAGAAACAAGCATCAACTGGGTGAGGACTAGTCTATACGAGGTGTTCATACTTTGTGTATTTGCATAGTCTGTGTGTGCGTTGAGCGTCGCATAACTAAGTATAGAGTTTGCTTTCTGTATCACTACAAACTGAGTTCATGGGCCGACTCAAGCATTTTCCACTGGTGATTGACTCTGTATTTATTAATGTGCTGATTCAGTCTTCAATTGATGTTTAACTTTTTTTATCCTCTTTGTTAGCTGGATTCGAAGATCTCTCTAGGATTTGCCGGTGTGTTAATAGTCATTGTATCTGTTGTGTCTTCTCTTGGCATCTTCTGTTTCGCTGGTGTTCCTGCGACGTTGATCATTATTGAAGTTATACCATTCCTTGTTCTCGCTGTGGGTGTAGATAATATTTTCATCTTGGTGCAAGCTTTTCAGGTGAGTGTAGTCTTTTTTTTCTCTGCAACTTGCATTGTGATGGCGACTGCAAATTAATGTTATAAATGAGGTTCTATGCAAATGCATCATTTGTGGTTTACTGCAACAAGAAAACAGTGTTAATTTTCTGATTTGTCTGCAGAGAGATGAACGAGAAAAAGATGAAGCCCTTACAAAACAGATTGGACGTGTCGTGGGTCAAGTTGCTCCGAGTATGATGCTTTCGAGTTTATCTATGTCCAGCTGTTTTTTCATAGGTAACTCATTTTTTTATTTTTTATATATAGTGTCTTGCATCACAATTGGAAGCTGTAATTCCTCCAAACCATGCATACATAAAATAGTTCAATTACAAAAAACATTAGTCCATTCAACAGACATTACTTTGAGTCATCTGTAGATCGATTTAACAACCGGATTGGTACCAAACTTTGTGCAGAGGGGGAATAATGACATCATGGAAAAAGTAAGATTCTGCAGAAGAAGAAAATTGCGTCAAATGTTGCCGATAAATATCGCCAAAGATGTGGTTGTATGCAGTGTAAGCAGGAGTTACGAAGACCAGATAAATGAATAAAAACGAAATTGCAATGAAATGGCATGCTTTATTCCTTACAATTCACCCCCCTGGCTAGGACATAGACTGCTGTTCTCTTGGACCCACACTTTGCGTCATCTGACTACTGCTAGTACCAGTAATGGTGTTCTGTGTGTTGTCAACAATATTGCGGTCATAACGTGTGTAATTTTCTTGCATCTGTTTTAGTCATCTGTTAAACCGATCTGTCTCTTCTCAACCTTCTGAATTGTGTTGCTGCTAAAACATTAATTTATAGAGGGCCTATACATAGGTTGTGTTGGTTTCTAAATTCATAAAGAGCGGATGATGCATTACTCTGGTGAAGATTGATTTCACAAGTAATGAACTGTGGTATTATAAAGGTTCAATTTTATCAAATTTGAAACTGAAATTGCCTACACATTATTCTGAAGTGTTCCACACCAGGTCATGCGGGAATGACATTCCCATGAATCTGAATTCACCATGTCACTGATGTGATGTGGAACCACATCACGTCAAAGTAGTGTGTAGATACTAAGATGCATGCTGAGGTGAACTGGTGTGCAGACTTTTACCCATGTCTTAACAGTCCAAATTACTGGCATTGTCACCTGCGTAAGTGTGTGAATTTGCATTTTGAATTCTTACCTGCCCTTTATGAAAATTCATCTATTTGGATTAAAATTGCCCCACATTCTCTATCAGCGAAATTTGGAACTTTTTTTTTCATGGCATCCTCTTTCCCATATAGTCTTTATTCTCCAAACTAAGTTATGTGTTATTCTGGTTGTTAGACTGAGCTATAGATTGCATTGAGTAAGCATCACTTTAATTCCAAATGCCCTGTATAGATGACGTCATCTTGCAATTTGGATGTATATTTGCCTATGGGTTGGTGTCAAATTGTGAAATATTGCAATACTTCTGGATTCAGTATGAACATGATAAAGGTTTCTGACAAGATTTAGTACCAATGGCATCTTTTTTTTTTTTGGTTGCAACAGGTGCCCTTACCGATATGCCAGCTGTGAAGCTGTTCGCCCTATATGCTGGAGTTGCGTTGATGATAAACTTCTTCCTGCAGATGACATGCTTTTTGAGTCTCTTCACTCTGGATGTCAAACGTCAACAGGTGAGTTGTGGATCTTTTTTTTTTTTTTTTTTTTTTATATGCATTTCACAGTGGCGTCTGTTGCTACTCCTGTTCATATAATCTACTGTTGGTATAGAGTTCATCTTGATGAGTTTGTGACAAAATGTCTTTAATTTCCAGGATCACAGGCTAGATCTCCTGTGCTGCATCAGGTCAAAGAAACGTGATCACGATCAAGCCGAGGGATTGCTCTACAAGTTTTTCAAGAACATCTATGCTCCTCTACTTCTGAACAACTGTTCGAGAGTCATAGTGGTAGGTGTCTCATTGTTTTAAAACTGCACACTCATTCCTCGATGGATTATGCCAACCTTTTATTATCAACCTTTTAGATGAGTGCTGGCCACTCCATTGGTTTGAACTTTATCAAAACTTCATTGGTTTGTGGGCCACTTAATTAAACCCTTGAACTGAAAGGACAAGTCCGTCTCGCCACGAAATTGTATGTCTGAGCAGTGCTGCCTGAAAATAAATTGTAGTTCAAGGGGTTTAAGTGATCTGGAACAATGCACGGATCGCATAAATCATCTATAAATGTGCTGCAGGTCAATCAAGTGATCTGCAAATGTGTCTCGGGTCACTAAGGGATTTGTAAATGTGCTATGGATCACTTGAGTGATCTCTAAATGTGTCACATGTTACTTGAATGATCTGTAAATGTGCCTTGGGACACTCAAGTGATCTGTAAATGTGCCTTGGGACACTCAAGTGATCTGTAAATGTGCCTTGGGACACTCAAGTGATCTGGAAATGTGTTGAGGGCCATTTGAATTTTCTGGGAAGGATCTACGAGTCACTCAAGTGATATTAAATTGCACCGCAGATCACTTAGGTGATCTATTAAATGCACCGCTTTCCACTTGAGTGCCCTACAACTGTGCTGCACATTAGTCAAGGGATATGCAAATGTGCCGTGGGTCACTTATATGATCTGGGAATATGCCACAGGCCATTCTAATGGTATGGAATTACACAGTAAGTCACTTGATTGATCTGTTTAGGTGTCCTTAAGTTCCTGTTTATAAGATTAGTTCTGAGGTCGCAGGCCACGCCACATCTAGCCTGCGGATCATGGGTTGAACATGGATGGAATATGCTGTACTGAGTATAATAGAAATACTTTTTGAGCACTGTATGGAAAGATATTAGCCTTGTAACAGCTGTCTGTTGTGGGTTTAATTTTTGTATTTTGAGCAAATGTCATTGGTCTTCATCTTTCCACGCTATACTGACAGTTTTGAAAACAAATAATTTTGCTATGTTTGTTTGGAACGTGTGTAACAATGTTATCCTCCTGTCTCTTCCAGCTTGTTTCATTCATAGGATGGCTTTGTTCTTCCATCGCTGTCCTTAATAAAATCGACATCGGCCTGAATCAGGAACTTGCCATGCCAGAAGTAAGTAATCCATCGCATTTGGTTTGTTTTCTGTAGCTGTATTCTGTTGATGCCAAAAATTTAATTGATAGTGGTGGTGAACGTAGATAGGCTTTCACCCAGTGATTGAGCTATTCACATGGTACTCCAGAAAACTTGGGATTGTTTTACTCCAATAGTAATACTTGAAGTTTGAATTGACTTTCTCTCCCCTACTTTTACAGGATTCATACATGTTGGACTACTTCCAATATCTTGGCAAGTATTTGTCCGTTGGCCCTCCAGTATATTTTGTCATCACAGATGGCTATAACTATGCCGATAAAGATTCCCAAAACAAGATATGCTCTAGTCATGAATGCGATGAAGACTCTATGATGGTGCAGCTGAAGTGGATGGCCGATAGAAGCAACAGGTTAGTGAATAGTCGTTAGATTGTGATATTTTTTTTTTAATTTCATGCTTTAAAATATATATATATATAATTCTGAAAGGAGGATAGAAATCCATGCTTAGCAAGATTTGTAAAGCTCTACTCTATGCATGCTGCTCTTACCATTTAAGCAATTTTCTGAGCTTAAGAAAGAAAAAAAAAACTGATATGGAAGATCCAAACATGAAACTAAAATTTTTGTAACACAGTTAATCTGCTTTTTTGGTTAATTCACGCCCAGAAAAAAAATACAGAAAAAAATATATCGTGTGCGCGTATTGATATATCGTAAAAAAATCAGTGATTTTGCATTTCATGATTAAATTTCGACATGTAATGGTCTTCAACATTATCATAAAACTAGTGGACTAATGCTTTTATAACCACAAAAAATTCAAGAATATTTTTTTAAATAATACAAGGAGCGTTCTTGCATTACTGTTGCTGGTAATTTTGAAAACCTTTCTCGATTTGTATATTTATCAGCATCTTAGCACGGCGACTTTTGGATCATTCCTTCAATTTAATTTATAATTCAGCATGAATATCGTGAATGGTATCAGAAATATATAAAAATACAAATTTGAAAAAACCGAGACAGTTAAAATAAAATTGTAAAAACTTGTGAAGCAGAGGTGAACACTTTCAATTGTGCTTCGCTGTGTAGGGTCGAGGGAACAATAACACTACTTTTGCTGACGTCATGGCATACTTGATCGTGTGTGCAGAGGCCTGTTTTATATAGGAGGTAATGGCTACACACTCATTTGAGCCAAAAATTTCAAAACCTGAATTTTAATAAAAAATCTGCTAAAATTTTTTTCCGGGAATATTAGTATATTTCCATTGTTTGGTTTTCCATCCAATATATGTATATGAGAAAGCACAAGTCGATTCAATGATTTTTAAAGTATTCCTATCGTTATCTATAATTGAATAGTCTTTGAAGCCATATAATAATCAGTCAAAATTTTTAATGAATCGGTGAAAATTGTTATCTATTCCCAGCTTTACTTTTTATGTTTTGATTTTTTTTTTTTTTTTTTTTTTTTTTTTTATTGCAGAACATACATCGCTCTGCGACCAGTGAGTTGGCTAGATACATATTTTGAATACATGCACAGTCCAGATTGTTGCTTCCATTACAGTAATGGCTCGTATTGCACTTCTGGGACTGGACGGACTACTGGTGGTGAGTGTCGAAGTCTTTTTTTTTTTTCCAATTTGTAACTGTTCCATTATAGTTAACATGTAGTATTGTCATAGTGAACCTTTTCATTTGGATGTACAGTGGAACCTGCAGTAATAAACACTTTACAAATCCTGTAGCTTCAATGTATTTTACTACCCATTAACAGACACTCCAAAATTTTCAATCCTATCGGCATCCATTATCAAGAGATTCCATTGTATGTTAATTTCCAATCTAACTCTAGAATTACTGTAGGTCAGTGGTTCTCAAATTTTAGTCATCCGCAACTACCTTGCCCTTATTCATGATTCATCCGCAGCACTCCAGAATAGTTTAGTAGATATTTTCACTTATAAAAGAACCACCCCAAAACATAAATGGGGGCACAATAATTATCTCTAACTAGCCACGACGCCTCTAGGAGTCGTGACACACATTTTGAGAAAAGCTATTGTAGGTTTGCACTTCGAAGATTGGGTAAACTATCATGATTTGTTCTGATAACTTTAAAACCAATAATAATCTTTAAGTAGGAAAATATTTTGTTGTACATAGCGGTAATGTAAACTGGTGTCCACATTTCAGTGTTATGAACTATTTCATACTGTGAGTCTTTCAAGTGTTCATCTAACTTCCCATTTGTATGTTGAATGACTAGCCAGACATGTTGGGATACTTAGTGGCAATATGTTTTTCAACCTTGAATGGGTGGCAGTGATATGTGCCAGAAGTTTGGGATAATACATCATGTTAATTATTTGCATCAAATATACATAGATTTTAAACATTGTAATGGTCCAAATAATTCCTTTTTCAGGTCACTGTACATCGTGCAGTGTTCCGAGGCCAGAGAGACCAGTCGAAGATGTTTTCATGAATAATATGGACAATTTCCTCCAGCAAGTTCCTAACCAGTTCTGTTCCAAGGGGTAAGAAATCGAGTTCATGTTCCATTTTCTCATATTTAAAGGCCATTGGATGTATGTAATGGATTGCCTGGTGATTATTGAGGAATAAACTAATTTATTCATTCTGCAGGGGTCGAGCTCAGTTTGCATCTGCCGTCGAAGTTGTGAGAAATGGTTCCCATTGGAAAGTTGGTGGTGAGTTTCGTTGTTATGACAACTTCTCTGTAATTCACGGGGACATGCATTTCCATCATTATTAATTTTTTTTAATTATATTTTTTAGCCACAAATTTCATGACGTACCACACAATTTTAAAGACTTCTGAGGACTTCTATGAAGCTCTCAGGTGGTCGAGAATGATCTCAGAATGGCTTACGGAAAAGATCAGGGAGAATGGTACCAATGATGTCAGGGTGTTTCCATACAGGTCTTGATAACTTAAATTTTCTGTTTTTGTAGTTTTTTTTTATGACTATGAACAAGTGTGTAGCATGTTGAGGCTGTCATACCCAATACATTTTTATTTGTTTTTGAACATTTTTCTGTTAATTTCTGTCCATTAATGTCTGTGCTCGTAGCTTTTAATGGTGTGTACTAAAGGGCTGTTCAAACAAAACTGAGTTTATTGAAGTTCATATAGAATATATATAGTGTAAGAAAATTCTGCTTTGGTCTGCTACAGTAAAATGCATTGAGTGCAGATGCATCTTCCACATGAAAACCATCTGAATGTGGGAAGATGATGCTAAACTGAAAATCTGTCTGTTCAGGTATGATTTTGCAATCATGCTCAAGAAAATAAGAGTAAAATGGAAGGAGGGCAACAAAATTTTAGTGTAGCCCATAGGTGGCGAAACCATAAATCTCCTTCTACCAGAGGATTTAGATTGTTTGATGTCCTGAGACATCCAGAAAGTTAGTTTTTGAATATTTATGCTGCAGCAGTATGGTAATAATAATCGGTTTGTGTATAAATCATTTGAATTTGCTGGTACGGCTGTTGTCTCATTTATAGTTCTTGCAGAGCATTTGCATTTTGGTGTGTGGTTTTACAGTCAAACCTTGATCAATCGAGACGTGGCTAGACCAAGTCGGTCGCATGTATTTTTTACTAGCGCATCACAGCACATGACTGGTGAGGAAACCAGCTAAACCTATCATTTTGTAAAAACAATTTTTTTTCAAAATTCTCAAATTTACCATCACGTGCAATTAAGATAGATTTTTTATTTGTGAACGCAGAAGGGCCTGATTATCAAAGTCTCAATTGACAGTTTCGAATTACCCGAAGTACTTTCCATAAACTTATTTAAAAAATTAGGTTGAGTGAAATGACTAATGCATTGTTTTGCATCATGAGAAACTCTTGCACAGAATGTTTATGCCAGTGTTTCAAAAAGTGGACAGTATCGTCGTTTACTGGGAGAAATGTACCAAAGGAGATGGAGAAAACCGTAGATTTAACATGGAATCCTATAGGTTGGTATATTGAAGGAGTGATAAGGGTTTTTTTTCAGAGGAAAACGATCAGACAAATGAATTTGTTAGATTTTGTAATGTACAATTTTTTTCTATCTGTTCTGTTGCTCACAAACACCATAGTGCTTCTTGAAATATGAAGGAGTGCTCGTTGACAAGAAGTCAAACTTTTTCCAAGCGATTTATGTGAAGTAATATTGTAAGCTATAAATATAAACATCATGTAAATTTATATTAATTTGATTTTTTGGGCAAGCATTTTTTCCCCCTCGAACATTGTATAGTTATTCATAAATCTTTCTTGTAAAATTTTCACTTTAGCCATTTCATTTAACCCTGAAATGGTATAAGGTCTCTATCAGAGTTGGGTCTGTGGTGCTTCAGAAAAAATTGCCCAGATATTTTAGACTGGTTGTCTCATTGGTGGTCGTAGAGCAAGAATGGCCTGATGTTCTTTAGAGCAGCAGTTCATAACCGATTCTCTGTGTGCATTTCCCAAGAGCTTTGCAGCCGCTCAAAGAAAATAAATCAGTAAATTTGATGAATAAATAAAAAAAGGCCTAAAAAGAGGTTCTGCCATATAAATTAAATCTAAATAGAGCTCCTCGAGTCAAACAGGGTTCCGCCATAGAAACTATATACTGAAAAGGACTCCGCGAATTAAGAAAAGGTTAAGAACCGTTACTTTAAAGCATTGTCCAGTCACGCAGCTTAGACACATCCCTAGTGACGTGAACCACTATCATTGGGTAAACATTTCAGAAAATCAATGAGTACTGAAGATGGTCCTTCGTCCTGAAGAATTCTTTCAATTAACAGCAACCACAGTAACATTATTAATCTATGATAGAAGTTTGGTTTATTTTTGAACAGCTCTTGTGCAATGTATAGTCAATATTTCAGTATCATTTGCAATTGTGTCTTGTCTCGCATTAGTAGTATAGACGAGTGATTTACCAAGATTGTGTGTGTATACAAGGCAAGCCATAATTCTCTTTCGAGAGGTTTATAGGTCTATTTTAATGTTCTATTTCAAATACTAACATTATCATGGGTGGAAAAAAGCTTGAGATTTTTATAGTTCTGTCTGGGTAAAACCAACTTCATAACACAAATACATGTTGTAAATTATATAAATAAATGTGTGATAAATTATATTTAATGTGCACAGATGTGGGCCAAAAAGTCAAGATAAATCATTCGTCTATAAAACTAAACAGTCCTAATGCAATAGATATGTGTGCTGACATTCATATCTTTACCGAATTTAGCATGTTTTTTGTTTGGTTTTTTGTGTCATTATTAATGTTTTTAAGCTTTTTTCTTCCCAGAGCAGGTTATGAGCAATCTTTTTTCCCTATTTTATCTCGAAATGTGCACGACTCTCCTGAATTACTGCTTCCTTCACCTTTTATTTTCTACCTCCTGTTTCGACCTTACTCGAAAAAATTTCCTCGCTGGATCTTCTGCAGTTTGATTTTTTTTACTTTTGTTCTCGTTTGTTTTCCCGCCTGTGCATGTGCTTTTATCATTATGTTGTCTTACCTCGTCACCTTCTGCTACCGAAACAAAAAAGTCTGTATCTTGATTCTTATATTTTTCCTACTGTTTGCTGCTCTAGTCTTGCGAATATAATAATGAAATGTTTGATATTCAATGTACCTGCCAACACCAGTGTAATTTTATTAAAAAGATTTTCCTGATCTATTTAAGATTCAGATTTTTATAATACATGAACAAGGATAATTACTTTTATTTAACCAGTGAACTGTACGCTTTTCTAACTTGCCTGGGTCCCTAAAACTGAAGATTGGAAAATGTGGTTCTTATCAAGAAGCATATTCATAATATAAAGAAGCACTTTCATAATATAAAGAAGCATATTCATTTCTTTAACAGTAAATGTTATCTTTCTACTTTACAGAGCAAATGTTCTCTTTCTATTTAACCAAGTCCGGGATTTTCTTTCTATCTAAGCATATTCTCTTTAACCAAGTCAATACCCTTTTTCTAATTGAATAGTCAGTAAGAAGGGAATAAAGAACCACAAATGATAAAATTACTTTTTTTACTCTAAAGTATCTCAAATCTTTGCTTTACATATAAATGGTAAGAAAAAAAAAACAGCAAAAGCCAGTCCCTAGAAGCAGATATAAGACCTTGGGGAAAAGCATAAGGTTTAAAAAGTTAATGTATTATTTGTATACTTTTCTATTTCTCAAAAGCATATCTTTCAGAAAGCATAAGCTTTCTAATTGAGCATATTCTTTCTTTTTTTTTAACTAAATGTTTTCTTTCCATCTGAGCCTATCTTTCTATTCTACGTTTTTTAATAAAGTTCAATCATATTCTCTTTAAACGAGTCGGTATCCTATTTCTAATTAAGTGCATTTTCTTTAAGCATATCCTTTCTATTAGCCTATTGTCTTTCCATTTCCATGTATCTTTGTAATTAAACGTATTCTTTTTAATCAAGTCAATATCCTGTAATTAATTGCTTTCTTTTAATATAATCAAAATCCTCTTTCTATCTAATGGTGTCAGTATTCTCCTTAAGCATATGCTCTTTCTATTTGAGCGTATCTTTCTAATCAAACATGAACTATTTAACCAATTCCATATCCTCTTATTTAACTGAATCGATATTTACTTAGCCTGGACTCCTACGGTATTCAATTGAGCTAGCACTTATGCTATTTAAAAGCTTGTTGAAAAAGACTAACAGTTCATGCGTGTTTTTAATTTTCTAAGCATTTTACATATTTCCTTGGACTGTTGAAGCCAATAATTTAAAGCAATGGCAGACCTGCCAACTCTCCCGATTTAGGTGAGAGACTCTGGATTTTTCATCCTTCCTCCCGCTCTCCGGATTTGTTAAAATTTCTCCGGATTTTTGCCAGAAAATTAGATTTTACGCGAGCTTTCACGTTGTCGTGGCATCAATGATTACCGTCGTCGTTAGGGAAAACACCCATAGAGGACAGCCGTAGTCATTTCTATCGAGCAGCCGTAAATAAGTCTCTGTGACCGTATTTAAGCAACTGGCAAAGACGCGACTTCGTTATCGTAGCGTTTATCTGCAATAATTTATCTGGGGCATGACCTTGGTTGCCGAAATTCCTGTATAATCGTTATTGTATTCCATTAACAGCCGTGCTGTAAACACATTTTTTCGTCCGCAGCTTTGTAATTTGAGTTTTTTTTAATCGTTTCTTCCGATTAAACATCTTCAGAAAGAAAATATAAAACTTTAAGCTATATACAGCTAAATATAAAGCTTTTAAGAATTCATATACATAAGATTATCAATCACTGATAGCATCCAGGAAAGGAAACATTCATACTTTATGAACATTATGTAGATGTGATTTCTCTATTCTGCATGGAAAGACACATGCAATTAAATTCTCCTCAGGGGCAATGCAGAACCTGTCTTGGGGGGGGGGGGGGGGAAGAATGTAACTTTTTCTTAATTTATTAAAAAAAATTCGAAATTTTTTTTTATATGAACTTTTTTTGATCGAGTCTATGAGTGTCAGGGGGGGGGGGTACCCCCCTTTGGAGAATCTCTGGATTTCAAAAGTTGGCATGTCTGCAATGGTGTTTGGCAGCTACATTTCCTTTTCATTGTAGATGGAGTGCTGATTATATTGCTAATTTGAGTAGAAATCCTTCAGAGGTAATCTCTAAAGGGATTAATGTTTCTTGTGTAGCTAATATTGCATTTAGCTTTCACAATTTACTACGTAGGGTGGAAACTATTGAGATCGTGGGCGAGTGTTCACATGGCCGATCACACTCCATGTTGAAAAGATTACAGGTCAGCAGAATTGCACTCTAGTGAAAAGTTCCTTTCTGAGTGATCTGTTTATGTACAGACATAATTCCATATATTCACAATATATATTGACAGAACACTTGCTTCTGATTTGATTTCGTTTGACTGTGAACTTTATCCAGTATGATTGGCACTCCATTCATATGGTAATGCATTATATGTCATTTGTGTAAATAGTTTTAAAACTGCTGCAACTGCTTTTTGTGTAACAGAAATGTGGAGCAGGGATGGGAAATTTCATTGTGGTGCTTGGTGTGTGTGTGTTTTTTTTTTTTTTTTTTGTTTCCCGGATTCAATTTGAGTATGATGCATTTTGAAACACATTTGAGTTGTGGATGGACATGTCTCTCAAAGTTGTTGGCGTAAACCAATAGGATTTCTCGGATGAAGGTGCCGTATCTATGACAGCTGTTGTTAAACTTTTGCCATCTGTTGCTCCCTTACCCTATTCATGCTTATCCACAGCAGAACGATCTAGAAAAAAAATGTAAACATTGAAATAAACGCACGTCAATATCATCAGCTGGTGATCATGCCCCTGATGAAGGTCCACCGTGCCCCTAGTAAGTCATGATTGATGCTTTTTCACTGGGCTATAGGTACAGTGAAGTACAGTATATTTTGTACTGTTGATTAGGGAGAGAAGAAGAGACAGAGAAATGTTTTTCTCTTATAGTTAACAAGGGACATAGAGAAAACAAATGTGGAATTTTATTCTAGATCACTGGGGTTTTCAGGATCTTTTGACTCGTGAGCACTTTTCATGTGTCCCCCCATCCTCCCAGGATACTTCAATAAGTACAGTAAAATCCCTTTTTAACGCACACCACTCGGATGCGGTCACCCCTCTTTTATGACCAAATAATTTATCCTCTTACAATAAAAGTATGCATTTCAAACCCCTGATTAACTGTCACCACTCTTTTACGAACAAATTTGGCCGCCACAGTGGTGATCGGCTGAAGTTGGTTTTCTGTGGTTCTCGCCAACTTAGGGGCAATTTCCCATGAAAAGTCTTAGAGTGCCACAGAGAGCAACAGTACAAATATTCAAACTTCACTCAGAATTTGTGATATATATGGCACCACTAAACAAGAAATCACGCACAACATTATATACACACTCTGACCATTAGGTTCACATACTCACATTTCTTGCACAACTCAAACGGTGGTAAATTGCCCTGAGTTGCGCTTTCTTCAGTTGAAAGAAAGATTTTTAGCTAAGGACCCGTAGTGTTTTTTTTATTTTGGTTCCCTTCTAATTGTTTTGGAACTGTATTAAAATTTTGAAGGAGAGAATTGGATCAGATTTCTTTTGAAGCGTTTTCTAAAAGCCATCACAAGATCAAGCAAACCCTGATCCCATTTCCACGGAAGATGTTTGCAGCAGATACAAACTTTATATGTTGTTACTCTATTACTATCGATTAGATCTGAATCTTGCTTGTCATGTACTGTTTTGTCCCAAAGCAGAATATGCCAAAATCTGTGACGCACGTGGCAAAAAACGTTATGGGGATATTTACCACAAAACATTTCCAGTCAGCCGAGGGCCTGTTGTAGAACAATGCAAAACATTCTGCTTTGGAGCCATTTTGTTCTTTTCTCTGTATGGACAATCCCGAATTTCCTAATATTGGGAACTTTTGGATCACCCTGGGGTGTTGAAAACAGAACCCGTTTGGCAGTTATGAATCATTTTGTCTGCGTCTATAACTAATTCTGCATACTAATCTATTTTTCTTTTCCCCTACCATTTCCGTGGAATGTTTTCACACAAACTACAGTATCGTGCACCCATTCTATGAGCAGTATCTTACGATGTGGCCGGACACGATCAGCAGCATAACTTACTCCCTTCTGGCGATATTCGTCGTGACTTTCCTGTTCCTCGGATTGGACATTTACTCCGCTGTGATAGTCGTCTTGACGATCATCATGATCACGGTCAACCTCATGGGCCTGATGTACTGGTGGAATATCTCGCTGAATGCCGTCTCCCTAGTCAATATTGTTGTCGTGAGTATATTCCTCTGTCACTTTACTTTCTGATCAAAATCCCTATTTTGCTGGCAATTATTCTAACCAAATATTTTGTTTTTTTTCCTCTTCAGGGTGTCGGGATATCTGTAGAGTTCTGTTCTCATCTGACACTCGCCTTTGCCGTAAATCCAGAACCGACTCGAGTAAAGAGGGCTCAGGCAGCCCTTCAGCGAATGGGCAGCTCTGTAAGTTGTTTCAATATTGATTTTTAACCTTTAGGAGAGTGTGGGCCACTTTATTGATTTGGAAATGTGTCGCGGGCAGCTTACACAATCTGTTTGTCTCGGGCCGCTTGAGTGATACGGAAATGAGACGCTGTTGCTTGAATGATCTGAAAATATTTTGCAGCAAACTTAAGTGAACTGGAACTGTACCACAGGTCACTTGGCTGATATGTGAATGTACTGCGGGACACAAGTGATCTGACAAATGTGCCACGTGTTTAAGTGATCTGGGAGCATGTCTTGAGCCACACAAGCGATGTGAAACTGCACAAGGGTTGCTTAAGGGATCTTGAAATGTGCCGCTTACCCAATTTTTATGAAATTATTTACTTGATTAATTGAGCTTGCAAGCCACATCAGATGACTCAGAGGGCCACATTTGGCCCGCAAGCCATGGGCTGAGCATGTATGATTTGAGTGCTTTAAACATATTGGTAGAGTATTTTATAACTTTGCAGGGCTCCCACTCATCCTCCTTTTTGGTAAAATGTCCTACTTTTGTCCTACTTTCTCGGTTTCGTCCTACTTTTCCATCAAATCCTATCGACAAAATTTGTGTAATTGATTTTAATTGAGCAGGAAATCATTGATATATTACCAAATATTACAAATGTTGAAGAATGCAATTAATGATTCTGCCAAAGCAGAAATTTTATCATTTTTAAGGTTATTTGGAGGAGGGGGGGGTGGTGTATGTGGACCATTTGATTGATTTAATTTTTCATTTGCAGACCCGCCAACTCTCCCGATTTAGGCGGGAGACTCCGGATTTTTCATCCTTCCTCCCGCTCTCCGGATTTTGGCAGAAAATTAGATTTTACGTGAGCTTTCACGTTGTGGCGTCAATGATTACCGTCGTCGTTAAAGAAAACTCCCATAGAGGACAGACGTAGTCATTGCCATCGAGCAGCCGTGAGAAAAGTCTCTGTGACCGCATTTAAGCAACTGGCAAAGACTTCGTTTTCGTAGCGTTTATTGGCAATCATTCATTAGGGGCATGACCTTTGTTGCCGAAATTCCTGTATAATCGTTATTGTATTCCATTAACAGCCGTGCGGTAAACACTTTTTTTCGTCCGCAGCTTTGTAATTTGAATTTTTTTAAATCGTTTCTTCCGATTAAACATCTTCAGAAAGAAAATATAAAACTTTGAGCTATATACAGCTAAATATGAAGCTTTTAAGAATTCATATACCCAAGATTATCGATCACTGATAGCATCCACGAAAGGAAACACTCGTACTTTATGAACAGTATGTAGGTGTGATTTCTCTATTCCGCATGGAAAGACTGACATGGAATTATATTCTTCTCAGGGGCAATGCAGAACCTGCCTTGGGGGGAATAATGGAACTTTGTCTTAATTGATTAAAAAAAAATAATTTATGAACTTTTTTTTTTTGATCGAGTCTACGAGTGTGTGTGTGTGTGGGGGGGGGGAGATGGTACCCCCCTCGGGAGAATCTCCGGATTTCTGGATTTCAAAAGTTGGCACGTCTGCATTTGCTTAGTTTGAGGGTTCAACAAGTATAGTAGTCATTAAAAACTTCTGTCTGGATGGAAAAATAATTTTGTATATATTACTTCATGGTCTTGGATAGTAACTTTCATCATTCAAAATTATGGTGCAAATAGGTGAAACAACAATTTGCATTTGAAAACAGTTGGATACATAGACCTATTCTAGGTTTGGTGATTCTGATGCTACCCAATAGCATTCAGTTGTCTTCTGTATTTTTAAGGCATGAACAATATTTACAATGCGCAGCAAAGAGCTAGAAATGGAAGTGCTTCATTTGTCAAAAATGATTACACTGGCATTGAACAGTAAAATGTGAACAAATCCCTTTTTGAAAAATTATGGACAATGCAGTAAAACAGGTTCACCTTGCCTTATTTACATCGGATCTTGTAATCTACACATTTTGCACTGGTCTCGAAGGAGCGTCATTTTTAAAAAACGTACGTCTTCAAAATTTGCTGTGCCTTGTCGTAGAGAGTTGACAAGCTCTGCACTTTAGAAGACTCCATAAAAAGAATGTAATATACATATATGAGGAGAGACAGCAAAGAATTATCTGTGGTTGTTAGTGCAATGTTTTGGCCAAAAATTGGTTTTGCAACCAAGTCATTTTTCATTTTGCTTTGGCTTGAGTCAATCTAATAGGAAACTGAAATAGTGCTATGAAAAAAAAAAAAGTTAATTCAAAATTAATTTTTTTTTTTTTTTTAATTTGAATTTTTTTTAGGAATTTTTTTCTATTATGCTATGATTATGTTGTCTATGGGGGGTTACCCTCCCCCATCCTACTTTTTAGTCACGCGTTTTCCTACTTTTTCTCATTTTTTGAGTGGGAGCCCTGCTTTGTCTTTTGCTGACATATTTGTTTTTTTTTTACAGATCCTATCGGGTATAACCCTCACGGATTGCGGTATACTGGTGCTAGCTTTTGCAAAGTCCCAAATTTTCCAAGTGTTCTATTTCCGGATGTATGTTGGTATCATCGCATTCGGGACGCTTCATAGCCTAATATTTTTACCTGTGCTGCTCAGTTTAATAGGTGGGTACATTTTATTTTGTTCTTGATGCATAGCTGCGTGTGTATCATGGAGAGGCCCCAGATTTTTTTAAACCCTACAGATCTTGTTACAAGTTGGGTTGATAAATGGATAAATCTCATTATTCAAGTTTGTTTTTTATTTCCCACAGGTCCACCAGTCAACAAGCAGAAAATGTACGACCACATCCAGTTGCAGAATATGGTCTCTCAGGCTAGAATATCTCCTGCCACTGACGTAAGTTTCTCTCTTTCTCGTTGTTTGTAACTTTGCACTGAAAGAAACACTGAACAACTACTTCACGATAGAACCTCCCCCCCCCCCCCCCGGTCCGTTATTTTCCCTTGCACAGTAATTAAGTTTTCTTTGAGAACTTTATAATTTTTTGATTGAACATTAGGTATTATCCTGGTGTAAAAAAAAATGTTTTTGAACTGTAATAAAAACACACTAAATTCTTTCTTACAAATTTGTTACAATCTCTTGAAATGGAGGGGGGGGGGGCATTATTGGATATGCTGCAGCTTTGAAGTAGCTATGAGCATTAAAAAATTTTATTTTTCAAGCCATATGAAACCACAGCTCTATTACGAGGAAATTTATGCGAGAAATTACAGAATGAGTAATCAATTTTTAATTACATAACATATAGTTTTCGAGTGATGAATGTCCCAATCGCATGCCCGGATCCCTATGTCTATCCAAGTTGACAGACAGCAAAAGGAACAGACGTGAAACTAATTTTTCACAAGGCATTTATTCAGAGCCGCAACTAGATGGTTGGTCACCCGGGGCAAGTGCATATTTTGGTGCCCCCTGTAACGTTGAAGGTAAGGTTTGAGAATGAAATTTGTGGGAGTTAGGCGATCAGCCCAAAGTGCTAAGGGGAAAGCGGCAGTATTTGAGAAGGTAGCGCGATTGAGAACAATCATTAACACCTTTTTTCTCATGAGCATTAGGTGGTTGTGAAAGGCATTCTCTTGAAGGATAGCAATTGGCAGGAAGTTCCATAACGAGTTTGTCGAACCAGCCAAACTGTTCGGTCGTCTTGAGACTGAAGTGCCATATTGGAGCATGGTCGTGATTATATACAGCTCCTAAATCACTAAAAATCCAAATGAGGCACAACGCACATGTGTGCCTATCGACATCAGCATTCCAAGCGGCAACTTTGGAAAGCAGTTTCCCACTAGAGTAGTTCGTAACACGTTGCTGGCACTAAAAACACATCCATAAGTAAAACAACTTTAAATTGTTTTCAGTCAACACAATAAGAACTTCAGTTCAGTCAACAAACAATAAGAAATTGCTTATTATAAACAAGTAATTGTGAACAACACAATACATGCACAACATTACGCAGACATAGCATAAACTCAAAATAAATATAATGTATGCATTTTTTATTATTACAAAAGGTCGGGCAAGCGTCAAACAAAGACATGTTGCAACACAACTCAACAGTGAGACTAATCAGTCATAATCGATCCCGCCCATCACGTTACTGATTATGAACAGAACAAAATAATTATATACATTTTCTAATAGCAATATGGCCCAATCCCATACACTCGCGCCGGGTAACAAGTATTGTCACACCATGCCGTATAGCTTCTGAAGACTGAGTTTTTTGAATATCGAAGTGTGTTAGGAAATTATTTACCCATGTCATTCGATTTATTGCCGGATTAGTCCTTGTTACGTTAGATAATAATTTGCCTGATACTACACTGGTGTAAGAAATTAAGAGAATTTGCAGACTTAGTCGATTATCTCTAGAACTACTTTTAGTACCGATTTTAATGAAATTTGATATGCACATACATTGATACAATACAAAACAAATAACCATTCAATAATTGTAATACACGCGCATGATCGTGCGTAACACTTGCTGGAGTCGGAAGGTATGAAACAGCGGTTGCAGAATAAACAAAAAAATTGGTTAATAGGGAGTATGGTCCCCTCTTACAGATACACGGGTGTCGCAGCGTGATTTCATACTTGAAATAAGGCAGTTTATCATTTCCTGTGGCAATTAGTCCCACTCATTCAGCAACGCTGTTTTCATTCCCTTCTCGGAGGGGGGGTTGCGAGACGCTGGGCGTTAAATTGAACTCTCTACAAATCTGGACTTGAGATTGGCCTGCTTCTAGCCTCCCCACAATTCGCCACCTCATTCCATCATCTAAACGTTGGTGGTTACTCATTTTTACTGTTACAATTTGAAATTAACCGATTGCTGCAAAATAACGCCAAGAAATTCGCCGAGGTGTGCTAGCGAACGAAATGCGTCTTAACTTACGCACGCTTATAAAGCCTGTTTCTCTACTGGCTCCGCCTACACGCACGCGTACCCTTACGTATTTGACGTACAAGATTTGCGTTTTTGTCTAGAAGCAGTGGTTTTACATTCAGTTCAGTTCTTTTCATGAAATTCGATGAAATATGCAAATTCTCTTAATTTATTTCACTAGTGTATGGGCATGTTAGTTTTCCCTATTCGACTATAGTAATTCTTAATAATCGTTATCGTTCTTTTTGCAGGCATCTATGTGAACTCAGAAAGGAAGAGTATGCTAGTTTTGCCGTTTCATCGGTCAGTTTTACTGTGATGCTAGAAGCAAAATGAAAATAGATATATCTGAACAATTGTTTTTTCTCTCTGTCACACCTTCGCATCGTTCTGTTGTGCGTGTGATTTATTTGTCGTCGTCGTCATCATCGTCGTCTGCTTTCTTTTCATTGTGTCCATCTGCAAAAGAAGATGCGAAGTGTTTCGGAAGAAAGTGAAAAAAAAACACTGAAAAAACATTCCACGAAATAATTCTCCTAGCGGATGCCGTTTCTGTGTCAATGGGACGGTTCGCCTTTTTTTGCGTAATTATGTATTTAAAAAAAATGAGCATTTAGTGTGACGGAGAAAAGTATTATTGTAGGATTATATTGTCTTTGATGCTTTATATTGCATTTCTTTTTTTTCTTTGTCATGTGCCGTTTTCTGATTTTTTAGGACCCTTCTCTCAGTAGTATTTACTATCCATCGCATTTCTTTTTATTCTTTAGTGTATGTCGTTCCCTGTACCTATTTCGAGAGCGCTTTTTTTTAAGAGCTGAATCGTATTTAATTTTGTATTATGGAAATGTTTCGGTTAATGTGTCGTTGTCCCCACCAGAGAGTACTTAAAACTTATCGTCTAACGCATGTTAGTATTGAATGTCGCAAATATATATGAGAAATCGTATTTATGCGTTAGGCCGATAGTCTGTTTCTGGGTTCACAGCTGATCGCTATACATATACTTGTCTCGTTATCCCGGAAACGTTCCGACCTTTGTTTTCTTGGATGGGTTCCATTTCTATCTTTTCATGAATATTTGTAACCAAACCTTTACCGAAACGTTTCAAATTTTTTTTCTACGGCGAACTAATGAACGACAGTATGTAAATATATAAAGTGTACTTGGGCAGCAAGAATTGTGAACACCCACTGTTTCGGGTAGCACTGCTGTGTGGGCAGTAGGAAATGCATAGCATCAATGTTTGCCACTACATTTACCAGCAATTCAGACATGAAAGCATTGTGGGGGGGGGGGGGGGGAGACTCTGCAAATGTGCTTAATATACGTAGGTCACCCAGTATGAGCTTCATGGTACTCTTTCTGCATCTTCATCGTATTGATGTCACTGATATGAAACACTCGCTAATCTCAGGTTGCTCATTCCATACTGTTCCTGCAGTTATTTTTCACCCCACCCTAGTGAGGATTCTCAGTATAAAATGTAGGTCACCTAGTACACATGTTGATGAGGCTCTCCACAGATTTCGTGGTATTCTTTTCCTGTTTCTTAAGTCGTCATATTTTATTGCAAATGTCAAACCATTCGCTCATGTTTCTCATTTTTTACTGTTATTTCTCATCCCCGGCTCTAGTGAGGATCCATCCTGAGCGTAAAATATGGGTCATGGATCCTGAGCGTAAAAGATGGGTCATGCAGGGCACTCTGATGAGGCTCTCCCAAGACTTCATAGTATTCTTTTCCAGTTTCTTACGCCATCGTATTGTGATCACAAATATCAGAGCAGTCGCTCGTGTTTCTTATTTCTTACTCTTCCCCCTCTCTAGTGAGGATCCTGAGTATAAAAGATGTCACACAGGGCACTCTGGTGAGGCTCTCCAGACTTTACAATACTCTTTCTGTTTCTCGAACTGGATTTGAAAGATATGTTACCCAGGGTGTGCTGATGAGGCTCTCATTGTTCGCGCAGTGATTTCTCTTTCTCGAGTGAGGATCCTAAGCATTAGAGATCGGGCTGGCAAGTTTTATGGTGCTCCTTTTTATTTTTCTGAGGAGTCTCATTACAATAGGAGATGAAAGCACTCGCTGTGTGATGCTCGTGTATCATTTCCTACTGTTCCTGCAGTTATTTCTCACCTGTTTCTCTAGTGAGGATCCCGAGTATTTAAAGGGTACTAAGAGTTGACATTCCCCAATCGCGTGCATCATATGCTGTCGTTTGTTGGCTCGCCATGAAACTAGTCTCGTAACTTAGCGATAAAACCACACTTGGTTATCCTGTGAGAAGAGCAGTGTCCCGATGCTGTTTTAATGTCACCAGTGCTTTTGTATCTTGAGATTCGTCAATGTATAAAGGTATTCGATTTGAACGGCAGAAGCCAAGGTATATCTATGCAATTGACTGATTGAGCATATATTAATTTTTGCTGAAAAATAACGACAGAACATTACATTCATTCATACTGGTATGTACATCTTATTGGTTACGATTTAATCCCATCCAATCATCTGTATATATATAAAACGACGAAAGACAACCCTGACCTTGTAAATAATCGATCTTGTCATTGGAGCTTCAATTTCTTTTTGTTTTGCGTGTAACAATACAAGAAAGCCTAAAACATGGAAATGATATTTGGATAAATGCTCGTCGCTCTATGGGCCGGACCCTTGTTCTATTTGCCTCGAAAAATTTGTGTTCCGCAATTTTTTGGTACGGAATCTCGAATTGATTTGCCTTGATGCTATCTTTGCATTTTTTTTAATATATACATGTGTAATTGAGCATTTTTAAATATATATATATACATGAATGTGTGTGATGTGCGATATCAAATCTTTAGACCCGGCGTGCGATCATTATTATATCTAGTTTTGTGATACTGCTGTGTCCGAGTTCTTTTTCTTTCCCGCCCCCGAGAAATCTCATCGCATTTGTTCGGCAGATTTTCGTTCTAATTTATAGTCTACATTATTTTTTTTCTTTTCGTGATTGTGTATTTGTCAACTATGGATGTGTGTCGATTATTAAAAATTCTAATTTATTTAGTTTAAAAATGTTTGATGTCGTGTTTTTAAGTGTGATGTCTGATGTTTCTGTTTTTCTTCGTCGGATCTGTTTCGTCTTGAATTTTTTTGAATTTTATTTCTATGGCATTAATGATAGTGATCTACAGACACTGGCAGTGTTAAGGCTGAGACACGTTACACTAATGTGATGATTCGTTGTGACTCCGAATTTGTGGGAATTCCACGCCACTGAATTTCCACGAATCAGAATCCACAACGTCTCCGGTGTTGCGTGATAATCACGTCGCGTCATTGTAGTGTGTTTCTGCTGCCTTTAGGCCTCAACATTCTTCAATACATGCATTTTCAAACCAATAACTTTATGAACAACAGATCTGCCAACTCTCCGGATTTAGGCAGGAGACTCCGGACTTTTCACCCTTCCTCCTTCTCCGGCTTCTTCACACTTATTTTAATCTAATTTTCATTGCAGAATATGCGTAGTGCATGATACATGCACGGGTAAAAATTAATTTGGTTTAATGAAAAGAAGAAAGAGGTTATAAATTTTTCCATATTTATCAGACTTTCTAATTTTATTTGGGAATTATGCATAATTGCCGGTAAAAGTGATAAATGTAGCGATATTTAATCAAACTTTCTTAATCGAGACGATTGATGATTATGCATAACCCCCGGTGTATCACTTTTACACACAGTAACATGTACGAACTAGTTGCGACCGAAGTCAACGTCGTATAAAAGAGGTTCCACTTTATATTTTACCTTGCAGCATTGACACTATTCCACGGGGGATTTCTCAGGTGATTCCTACAACATATTACTTTAAGGGTTATCTAGAGCAATGTTTCTCAACCTATAATGGGCATAGGTAGACATAATTTAATTCTGAATGAATGAAAAATTATCGAATTGATATTGGTAAAAACGGGGTATCTGTTTAAATAAAAAGTTACCCCTTTATATAGTTACGGTCACCATACATCATCGAGGAAAATGCGATCCTAAATATGGGATATCCCTAAACTTCGCCACAAACTGCAATTTATTGCCCTAAATGCAATTCAGTAATTCTATTGCTGAAGGGTGGGAAAATAAAGGGCCGGCCGCTACAAATCGCAATTAGAAAAAAAAAAACATTTCACGAAAATATATTCACATGATTTTTAAATATTTAATATATTATTAAATTGATATCTAATTTATAATTATTTTTTAATATTTAAGTGGTTTTTTTTAAATCTCTATGTTGGAAATGAATAAGATTTGATTTGATCGGATCGCCATATTTCATTGAGAAAAGTACGGCAAACTGGGATCTTTTAAATAGGATAAAATGCTAGACATCGCCAATTGCGATGAAATACGTTGCCAAAATTAGGAACAATCAACTATTGTTACTTAAAATTGCTAAAAAGAAATGAATTCTATACTTTTTTTGTCATATTTACCGTGATATAATTTATATGGAAGATTCGTTGGGGCGACTTCTTAATATAATTCATATATGCATTATGAAAACACTTTGTATCCACATGACTTTAGTAGATATTAAGAATCCAAATAAACTTGAGAAGCGGGACAAATGTATAAAAGAAATCGAAACAACCAAACTCACAGGAATGCCCCGTAATACGGGACACAAGTGCTCCGTCAATGTGTTCAGACATTATTCTTAGGTTAAGAAAGCAGGAGCATGCACAGTTTGAGGGCTGGCTCCATGGGACTTTGATATCGTTTCAACGTCTTCAGAGATCATTCATATTGTCTTGGGATTTCTCGGACTTTGGAAATTCTTTCAAAGATTCTTGAGGACACTAATCGTTGTTTCAATGGTCTCACATAAGAGTAATAAAAGTCGAGAAAGCTCAATACGAACAAAACTAAAGAAAAACAGCGGATAGTATACGATTTTGAACACGCGGTTACAGTGAATGATGCTAAACTGAAGATATGTGAATATTGGAATAAGGGGTTGTCTAGGCGTTCATGACAATTGGTGCATGCCGGTACTTTATAACAGTGTTTCTTAATCTTATTTTGCCCGTGGCCCCCTTTGAGCCATATTTTTTTCTCGTGGGGCTCCCATCTAGAAGCAAGAAAGACACTTTATACATATTGAAATGATTTTTTCAGTGAATTTATACTGAACGAAAATTTTGCAAAGAAAATTGGCCTCCAGACCACTAGCCTAGAATTTATTGATCTCCCCGCTAGTCCGAGTTCGATCAGGACCGTCTTAATGTCATGCCCCCCCCCCCCCCAACCCCCTCCTTAGGCAAAGTGATTCTATGGTAGTCCCATACTTTAGCTGGAAATAAACAGCCTACATATTTCCTCTATTTATTTTCAAAATTTATTGTTCTATACAAAATATCGTAAGGTGGGGCCACTTACGGGCATAAGGCCCCTCACAAGAGTGGGACTGACAGAGCTACAGCCCGGGGCCTAATATGGTTTTCATCATTTTTTTTTTTCATACAATAAATTTCACATAGGGAAGGGGGTCTGAAAAATTTAGCCGGGGACTTGAGAAAAACCCCATCTTAGGGAACTTGTTGCAAAATGTAGGTGGTGAGGCCTAGGTGGGTCCATGCCCTAAAGAAGGCCCTGGTTTTATGAGTGGTTTTGTTTGACCATACGTCCCGTATTTCCCGGGACAGTCCCAGTATTTTCTGTTTTTTGGCAGTCCCGACTTTTTGACAAAAGTGTCCCGGTTTTTTCCGTATTTTGAACGAAGCCTACTTGAATTTTTATTCTTTATTGAAGTCAAGGATTGAAATTATTTTTCAACTTATAAATTATATTATGATAATTACAACTATAAATGAGAATATTAATCTCCCACATTTGTCTTGGTGAAGGTTTTTTTTCGTGGAATTCATTTTAATCCACTGCAATCAGCAGTAATGCTGCATTTCCTGCCATTGTGATTTTTCCGTTATTTCAGCAATATTTGGCAACTTTGTTCGGTTTTGGCGTCATTTTTGGCGATAATTGCCGATGTCCCGTATTTGGAATCCCAATTTCCCGTATTTCTCTCGAGAAAATATGGTCACACTAGGAATGTGGTAAAAAACCGATAATTTTTTTATTTTAAAATAATTTAACCGTAAAAAAGTAAGTTAGAAAAAACAGTAATATTTAGGAAAGATCCTTCTACGGAGTGTTGTGACGTCATCGCTGAGAGATTTGGAGAAAACTTTTTAGGGTGACGTATAAGAAAATGTTGAATTTTTAGGAAAGGTCCCTCTTATGATAATTTAAGGACGACCCCCCCCCCTCCCCTCTTAACGTTGGAAACTTTAATCTTCGTCATCTCAGTGTGAGCTCTTATTTTCTAGGGTGCTTGGGGGGGGGGGGGGAAAGATGGCGTTGAAAACTTTTTAGGGATAGGGGTTTGATGTCTTGGAAGACACCTGATGATGATGAACGCCAGGGTCTCTGCCACCGGACTTACCCCGTTGCCGAGATCTCTTCCAGCCCAGCTTTGTGGCAGAGTCTGGAACAAAGTGAGTGCACCTAACAGTCTGAGTGTGTAGCTAGTGTTGTGTATGGTATTTCAGTGCTGCCATCTATACTTCAAATTGTGAGTGAAGTGTAATGATTGAATATTTGTAACGTTGTAGGCCTGATGCTCTCTGTGGCGAGACTTTTTAACGGGGAGATCGGCTCGAAGTTGGGAACCACAGAAAACCAATTTCAGCCGACCACCACTGTGGGGTTCGAACCCGGATCCTCGCATCGCGAGTCCGTCACTATGACCACTCGACCACCACAGCGGCCTTGGAAGACACCTGTATACAGAGGGTGACGTCATTGTTGAGACTTGAAAAGAGTAATTTAGGAATGACCCCCCCTCTTACGTCTCAAGCTGAGGGAAAGACAAAAATAGCGACTGACGTCATCGCAGTGATTCAACAATTCTCTTATCACGCAAGTTTAAGAAAATCTCTTATGACTCATGTGTGTGCTGGCTCCATCATAGTGGCTGCTCTGACGCAGAACTGTCAAATTGCCTCTACTGAGGTGAGTACCGTATTTATAGAACTCCGGCTCGACCTTCAGCCACATTAATCCGGATAGTCCGGAGTATACTGTAATAACTCAAATCATTAGTTTGGGGGCCCCGGGTATAAAACAATACCCGAATGATAAGGCGACTAGTGATTCCTGACTAACTTCCATCATCCGTGATTCCAATAAACGGTGGCTACTGTATTTCCCAAATTCTATTCAATCGAACATCCGCCGACTTTGCGCCGCAGTCACGTGAGCGAAAGTCACCAGAAGAATATAGACGAGGCGGTTTTTAGGAAAAAAGTAATTTTTGTTTTTCGTTTCCGTCTTATCTCTAGGCGAAATGAATAGAGATAAGATGAGTCCCGAAACTGGAATATGGACTCTAAACTAAAATTGCTTTGAATATGATAAGTGGAAGCGTCACTTCGCAAAAGCATTGCTGCTCGAAAGATCGACGACATTCGGTGGTGTCTGTTGAAACATGGCAGACTATTCGCGTCCAGACGAAGTTTGCCAATACTCCTACGTAAATCCCTACATCGACACGACTCATTTCAGAATGATCTTAGACGATTTCGTGATGATGGTATGCAGACATTCCTCCTCGAGATCTCTCACGAGTCCGGTATTCCCGAGCCGGGACGCCAGCGAGTACAAATGGAAACTGAAAGTGACTTCGACGATGGGAAACTATGACGATAACGGGATCTGGACCACAATATGCATTACACTGGTCGGAGCACCGGTGAATACGGACTATGTAGAGGCCAAATGCTTCGTCTCGTTGAAGTATGGCGACTCGTTTAAATTCAAGGCAACAAAGTCCAAAGAATTTCACATGCGAGAGGAAAATCGAATTGTGACTTTCGCTTTGCCATCACAGAGTTCTGCTCGCGATGAAATGTTGGTCATCGATTCTCACTTGAAAGTCTATTCCCCGGACGCCAAGATGGAAACAATCGTCTCGTATCCGCTCTAGGGACTTATGTCGGAGTGACATTTACGTGAAAGCCACGTGGCGATGTAAACGGTACTGTCGAAAAACTTTTCTGTTTTAATTACTTCTCATTGGAACGATATGATTAAGATTTGTTTTCAAATGTCCTCTGATTTCCGTAAACTTTAAATTTCGAATAAATCGTGTGGCTAAAACGATAAAGAGCTATTCCTACTTGACTTTTCGAATTACCTGTGGTACGCGAACAACCGGTGAATCGTTGTCTGATCGCTACATCGATACTTCTTTGCTAGCTACGCTCAGGCCATCACCTCCTAGAGATAGAAGGCCACTGCAGTGTTTGCCATAAATGGCATTCAGACTACCTAGAAAGTTTGCCACACAGCATCGTATTTCGTTTTTTCTTATTTTGGCATCGAATCTTCCTGATTACCTCACAAAAGCCGCATTGTGAGTGGATGTGGGGCATAGAAATCGCCAATTCTGAGCTCGATCATTTCTTTTCCTCACAACATTGACACTGGCACAGGAATTTTTTTTCCCTGAATATTCTGAGGGAAAATAGACTACTTACTGACGTCACAGGCAGAGTGCGGAGGCCTTCTATCTCTAGGAGGTGATGCTCAGGCACGAATCCTTCAGGTTGAAAAAGGTGGCTAATTTTTTTTTGAGACGCTTGCAGGTAGGTCGTGCGCCAACTCTAAATATTTATACAATTCACGTGCGTCTTTGCAGCATATCTTTCGCGAAGATGCATTTTATGAATATACAGGGTGAACGTCACCATTCTCTTCCTCACTCTGTTTCCGAAGGCGATGAATTTCAATGTTGATTCTTCGGGAGTATTGCTGTAGTTCGCCTATTTGTAGCTTTTTGACTTATTTCAGGATGGTTTTTTCCTGTAGGTCACTCTCTAATTTTCGATTGGTATAGAGCTTCTTTTGGTTTGTGAGTTCCTCAAATAGGGAGCATATGAACAGTTTTAAGGATTCGATCTGATTATAGAGAGAGAACGCCTCGTTTATTACGATAGCAATATTTTTCCTTTCACTCGGCAGTAATATCCAAGGGGGCGTAAGATTGTTGCAAGATTCACAGTAGCAAAACGTATGTTTGACAAATATGTGAGATGAATATGTGTTTATATGACTATAGTATTAGTTATGACATTAATCATATTATGATAATTATGACCAAGTCATGAAAAAATCTTGATTTCAAAATTTAAGTAAGGCCTCATTGAAAATAAGAGAGAAAACAGGAAATTTTTCATTAAAAAGTTGGGACGTCCAAAACTACAGAAATGCCCCGTAAAATACACATCGCATGGTCACACTATACATAAAAGTTTCTGGCCCGCGAATAACAGAAATGTAGCATGTCTGGTCCGCGGACTGAAAAGTTTGCGCACCACTGGCTTATTGCATGAATTCGTGTGAGGATGACTTACATGGGGGCAAAAAAAAAAGTTTTAGAAACCAGTAGTTTTAAGCGTGTGTTGCCATCCCACATTTTAGAAGTTCTTACCAACATTTGGTCAAAAATTAGTACATTTATGGTGATGACTCCACATTCAAAACTGCCAGACCTTTCTTGTTCGGGCCACTGCACCAATTTGGCTCAACTTGGTTTCCTGTCGTTTTCTAACACACAAGGACAAATGCAAGAAGTCTCCCCTCTGTGGGAAGTCCCTTGCAACAGTATCAATACCCACACATTATTTCTCAAAACTGGGTTCATGAAGACTGAAATTGAATATGACCTTTCATTTTTGTATAATTAAATTCTCAACTCTGTCAGAGGTCTGTCCGCGGACCAAAGGTTGAGAAACACTATTCTAGAGAATATGAATAAATTGTGTTTCAAGGGTTTCTTATAAACATGGATATTACTTCGAGGGCGTCCCAGAACCTCGAAAAAGATTTCAAGAACTCTGTAGAACACATGAATATCATTTCGAAGACTTCCTAGTGCTATGGCGTCGATAGCCATCGCTATCAGATGAAGCGGGAGAGTTACAATTTCCTGCCCAATAATAATAAGAGAAAAGGGAAAGGGGCCTTTAGCCATTTAAATGTACAAAACATGCTCTTTTGCCTCAATCATTAACACTCCTTAATTTTATGGCCACTTACTTAAAGGGCCCCTTCAAAGATTGCGTAATAACCGCTCCGTATTCTTTTCTCTCTCTCCCCCTATAATACTGACATCTATCTCTTGACCATTGTATTGCCAACTGCAGGCAATTCATCTATTTACCCATCCCTTCCATGGGAATCTGTGCCTTTTCTGACTTTCTTTGCTTCCTCTCTACTTTTCTTTTCCTTCTTTTTTTTGTACATACCCCCCCCCCCCCCCCCCCCACAGAAAGACGTCTTCCTCCTATATGCTTCAAAAGATCGTAGGGGGTGAACAGATGCAGTATGGTCCGCCACGGCTTTGGCGACTTTTTTTTCCAGCGATAAGTTGCCAAGACCGTCATAATGGGGCTCTAGGTTGCCGTATTTTTGAGCATGTTTTCAGTTCTCACTGGGTGATACCAGATGGCGCTGGCTTCATCAAACAGGATTTTTGTTCACCGCGTTTTTTCAAAAATTCTCAACAGCCGTTGTTCCGTTTCCAGCGCGTCTCTTGGATTATTATTCCTCCCTTCTGTAGCTCAAGTCATTTGGATTATTATCTGGTCAGGTTGTATCATACCGTTTTATTATTTCGTTGTATTTATTACTTATTTATTCATTGCCATGCCTTCTGTCTTATCGGTTTATTATTTAAAATGAACATACAGAATTTTTCACGCCCGGATCCGTTTATTAAAAAAAAGGGTCCGGATTTTAGTTTTAATGCATAGAATATTTATCCCCGGCATTCCTTATGCCCCGATCTGTTTGTTATTAACAAAATGGTCCAGGTGTAATTTTTTTTTAACTGATATTTTTTTCTATTTTTATGCTTGGTTAGGCTGACCATATTTCCTCGAGAGAAATACGGGACATTGGGATTCCAAATACGGGACATCGCCAATTATTGCCAAAAATGACGCCAAAACCGAACAAAGTCACCAAATATTGTTGAAATAACGGAGAAATCACAATGGCGGGATATGCAGCATTACTGCTAATTGCAGTGGGTTAAAATGAATTCCACGAAAAAAATTTTTCACTAAGACAAATGTGGGAGATTCATATACTCATTTATAGTTGCAGTTATCATAATATAATTTATAAGTTGAAAATAATTTCAATCTTCGACTTCAATAAAGAATAAAAATTCAAGTAGGCTTCGTGCAAAATACGGGAAAAACCGGGACACTTTTGCTAAAAAGTCGGGACAGCCAAAAAAACAGAAAATACCGGGAATGTCCCGGGAAATACGGGACGCATGGTCACCCTATGCTTGGGGTTTCTAGTGTTTGGCACCCTGATGATTTTTTTTTTTTCGGCGTCCGTAGTGTCTGACGGCCTTGGCGACTCTTCGTCGGGCCATCAGACATGTTTGGTGCCAAAAATCGCCAAGTGGCGGACCATACGACAGCTGTTCCCAGCTTATTTTAATGGCTCTAAGCGACTTTGATATCATTTCATTGGCGTCTTAAATCAATTATATTATCTTAAGATTTCTCAGACTTTGGATATTCTTTCAAGCAACAATATTCGTGTTCCTGAGAGATATTTTTTCAAGGGTCACACAAGAATAAAAAAGTCGAGAAAGCTGAATAAGAGAAAAATTTCAATCAATAATTAAAAAAAAACAAACACCAATGGATGGAAAAAATCGTATGGTATGCGCATCTTTGTGGATACACCTATAAAGAATGCTAAACTGAACATCTGAATAAACTGTCCTAGCACTGATGATAAATAGTGCACGGCGGTACTTTAATATCAAAATTGTATTTGAACGATCGTAAAAGAGAAACAGATTTAATTTGTTTTCGATACAAAAATAAAATTTTCAACAACATTTAAACAACGGATTAATAAAAACGAAACAATTGGAGTCAATTATTTTTTCTTTTGTTCGCTCTTCTTCCGATCGGCAACGACTTTTTCAACGTCCGCAACGAAATCCCATATTTCGTTCGAGAGGAGCTCGGGTTCTTCCATCGCGGCAAAGTGACCGCCCCTCGGCATGCGTTTGTACCGAACCAAGTCTCTCATGTGATGGGTCAGAAGCGACTTCGGCAGGCAAAGGATTTCGTGCGGGAACATGGCGATGCCGGACGGCACTTTCAAAGGAAGACTGCAGAAATGAAATGGAGAAAGGTTAGCGGGAAAAGACATCTATATTTCGTCTCGAATATCTCGATAGACTTTCAAACAAAATGATCGTTATATGACCTCTAAAGCAACTTACTATTCGAGACCATGGTTTCGGAATTTGGCAGCCATGTTCTCCTTGTAGAAGCGGGTGCTCGAGGCTATGGTTCCAGTGCTCCAGTATATCATGATGTTTGTCAGCAGCTCGTCCAGAGTGAATTTTTCTGTCAGACCTCCATCTGCTTTGGATCGGTAGGCAGGATTAGTTCCTGTAGAGAATTTCTCGAGAATGTATGCAGCCAGCCCGGCAGGGGAATCTGTCAAAGAGGCACCTGGACGTAGGAAAATAAAACGTGTCACTGAGATTCAAGCGGGCTGACAGAAAAGAAACCAATATCAAGGTTGTGAGAAAAGTAAATTGAAACTTACACGTAGCTTAAAAACTATAACTTTGGTTAGTGAATGTAGTAATATAAATCGAGATAATGAATTGAGACCCAAAAAACTTCAATACCAATCCAATGCAAACAGAATGACTTTGAGCCTTTACAATTTCATAAGAAAAAGTAGGAGGCCTGCTTTTGACTGTAACGTATATTTTGTTGCTAGTGTCTATTGTCGTAACACTTCATTCATTCGACTGTCCATCATAAAATAAAGACGGCCCTACACTAATTGGAACATCATAATCCGAAAAAGAATGTATTTCATTACCTATGGTGTCGGGCTTCGTAGCCTGGATGTGAAAATACCCGGATTCCTCAAGGAAGAAGTGCGCGACTTTACTCAGCGGGTATATGGAGTCGTACTCTTCGGGGGTGTAGAACAATGGAGGGTAGACGTAGCCCACGGCATATTTCAGGTATCCGATCAAGCCTAATCTGTCTGCAAACATGTTGAGGTGAACACCCAATACCCTGCAATAGAAAGGTCACATGATTTTTTTGTTTAATTACCAGTTTGATGTGCAGTCAGTTCCCTAGACAAAACATTTTGAGCTGGAAGTCTTGAATTTTTGCTAGTTCGCTATAGATTTGGAGAAAAAAAAAACTGTAACCCTACAACGAGTTCTTATCATGGAACGGATCAACTATTTTATATAAAGATTATATTTATTTACCTGTCAGGGTATACCTTCGATATTACAGAAGCGATTACGCTGCCCCAATCCCCGCCTTGAATATAGTATTTCTTGATTCCGAGACGATCCATCAGTGTGGTGAAAATCTGAGCGGCAGATGCTGCGTTGAAACCTGGAAAAAACGCAATTTTAAGGTAATTTACTTTTTTATTTCCGCACAAGCCACTACTGGAGCAATTAGGCAAATGAGCGTGTTTTGGCAAAAATGTATAAACGTCAGGTTACCGGGCCTGTTACTAGGCTGGGGCAGCCAATGCTCCCGGGGACCCACGAGACGAATGAGGGTCTTCAAAAAAATTTACACTTATTTTGCATAATAAAAGTCTTTTCAAGGGCCCCCCCCCCCCCAAGAAAAAGTCTGCACCGGGTCCAGAGAAGCCACGCTACGGCCCTGCAGGTTATGATCATGGTTTGAGCACCAAGAGGTCATAACAAGTAGGTCAATGTTTTAGGATGTAAAGAAACAAACTCTTAAGAACGCAACATTCACGAGTTCTTTGTCCATCTTTCGTGAGTATCGAGTGGAAAAGATGGAATCGCACAGCATTTTCTTTAATCAAGAACGAGAAAATTCATTGCTTGCACGATACCAGGTCTGCACATTTTCCAGTATTGCAATGAAGCTTCAACAAGAACACTTTCGATTTACAGTGTTTTATCATCCGAAATACCACGATCAGTATGATTAGAAAATCAACTCTTCCGAATTTGGACTTCCCCCTCCCCCATTCAAGTTTGAAGACTCCGATTCCCACCCACCCAATCAGAAGCAGCCACTTCCCATCAGCATCGACACGCCACTTGCTCGACGTCACAACGACGAGGTTGATCCTTCCGCGTCTCCAGCAAAAGCGTCAGTGAACATATAGTCGTTAGAGAAGGTCGTTTCGTCTCCTCACTTGTCAAAAAACCGTAATGAAGATGTCCACCGAAGTGGTGTACTAAATGTCTGCTTCAAGGAGCAGAGAATACGTCATAACAGCCAGAAAGATAATGAAATTTATTATAGTAATAGTTCTAATTTCAACTTCTCCCCCCCCCCAACCAACACGGATTTATACAATCTCTCTCTCTCTACTACCTCTCAATCTGCCCTCTTCACCCCCGACCTTTCGGGAGCCATTGATAAAAACTTACAAACTGATATCGTTTTCTTCGATTTCTCTAAAGCCTTTGATAAAGTTTCCCATAATAAACTTTCTCCTTAAACTCTTATGCCTTGGCCTCAACGTACAATTACTTAATTGGGTGGAGTTTTCTTAAAACATCGTAAACAGTTTATTCATTTTAATGATCATAACTCACCATCCGCCCCCGTAAAGTCTGGGAGCCCTCAAGGATCGGGCCTCTCCCCGTTACTTTTCTTAATTTACATCAACGACTGAATCCCTCAACTGCACAACTAGATTATTAGCTGATGACTGTGTAATTTACCGTATCATTCACCATGAATCTGATCAAGAACTTCTCCAACATAACCTGGCTTCCATCGCGGACTGGTGTTCTTTATGGCAAATGCCAATCAATATCTCAAAAACGGTTCACACATGAAAGTTACCCGTAAATTACTTCCTCTTGAATACTCGTACTCGATCAATAATTTAACGCTATCCCATGTTTCCTCAAATGAAATATACCTCGGTGTCATCATCTCAGCCGACCTACGTTGGAACAAACATGTTGATTACGTTTAACAAACTTTTCTTCCTCCGCCGCAATCTTAAACACTCCACTCGGGATATCAGACTACTCTGTTACCAAACGTTCTTTCCCACGCCACTGAGATCTGGGACCCCCTACACCTCCAGTGATATAGACAATCTCGAATCAATCCAAAATAAATCCACCGGATTTGCTCACGACTGCTGGTCATCTTTCGTTTCTGTGTCCGAACTTAAAAACGAACTTCATATCCTCTCTTTCTCTACTCTTCGTCTCGTTTCTCGATTAACATTGTTATATAAAATTTTCCATGGTCAATTCAACAGATACCCTCTTGTATCTTAGCCAAACCATCCCACATCTCTCGAACTGCTTTAAATGCAGCTTCTTTCCATTAGTGAATGGAACAAACTCCCAAGCTCTATTGTCGAATCCCCCACTATCACTAGTTTTTTGTCCAATATCAAACAATATCTTTGTCATTTTCAATCGCATCCTCTTGTATAGCCTCCAGGGCCAACAATATTGTACAAATAAATAAATGAACTTGTAGATAATATTAAGCCGGGTTTTCCTAGGAGTAGAACTTTTGGCACCGTATGCAGCGTGAAAACGCTGATTGGTTAAAAACCTGAAATTCTGGTTTTTTTTAACCAATCAGCGTTTTCACGCTACGCGCGCTGTAGAAAACTGCTCCTAGGAAAACCTGGCTTTAAGTTCTAAAGGTCTTTTTTCAAAAAAAACCAACAACATTGTAGTTTAGTATACAAATGCCATTTTTGCAGAAATCATTTTATTTTTGAAACAGTATTGAAATTTACCGTCGATAAAAAGATCAGAACGCCAGTAGTCACATATATGTAGGATGACCATACGGCCCGCATTTCATGGGAATTTCATTATTTTCATGTAATTTTGCAGTTCCGACTTTTTCACAAAAACCGACCTTACAGTTTTCCATGTTATTGTCATGTTAAGTTTCTTTTTTATCCATACACGTCTTTTCTCTATAAATTTAATTCATTTAAACCTACTGTTTCAGCTCAATGGTGCCTCATTTTCTGCCTTTGGTAACTTCTTTTGGTAGTTTCAGCAGTAAATGGCAACTTTGCTTAAACCTTTTAGCATCATTTTTGGCGATAATATGGGGAGGGGGGTGGGATTTTCCAATAATTTAAACGAGGGAAATATGGGCAACCTTCATATATGCAACAGGCATTCATTAATTCAATAGCTTAAAATATTTATGAAGCAATATCTTCAGCGCAATGTTTTGCAACCAGATTTTCGGCAACATCAAAAAGATGTTTTTTTCAGAGCATCAAAACATCAAAAGATGTTTTCACAGGTATGAGTGACCATATGTCCTGGTTTGAACATTGTCTGGGAACATCGTTGTTGCTCTACTCATTTTCGCACGAACGGAACGTCAGCACTCATACGCATTTGAAAATTATTTTTTTCCAAGGACTGCAAGATTTTTCAGGGACTTTTGAAGACATGAAAATGTACTTTTTTCCCCTTCAAGGATTTTTAAGGACTGTACGAACCCTGACCTTTGCCCTGCTGTTGACTTTTTGTAATGCAATTATTTTATTAATTAATTAATTTTTTGTTTGTTATTGAAAATGAAAGAACATTTCAAAAATAAGCACTTTTTTGCTCCCAATGGCATACAAAAAATATATAGAGATATTTCGTTACCAGCTTTATGAGGAGCTTCAGAGAAACCATATCCAGGTATAGACGGGCAAATGACCTCAAATGCATAATCCCTCGAATCCTTTGGCGTCGTCAGCTTTTGGAGAATTTTGGTGAATTCCGCAATCGATCCCGGCCAGCCATGGATCAGCAAGAGAGGCACGACTCTGAGCTGCAAGTGCGACAGAACTGAGATTGTGAGACATGTCAAATGTTAAGTAAAGACAAAGCGAAAATAGCCAAAGAATTACTTTTTTGCCTTTAAGCTGAGGCTTCTCGTGGATGAAATGGACGTCGATCCCGGCAATCTGAGTCTTGAAATGGCTGAACTTATTCAGCATCTTCTCTTGCTTCTTCCAGTCGAACTTTGTCCTCCAATGCTGGACAACAGTCTTCAGGACAGAAGCGTGAAAGCCGTATTCGAAGGCGACGTCGTCCAAGGGCTCCACGAAACGAGTTCTGTCGAGTCGAGTTTTGAGGTCCTCCAGGGTGTGGTTGTCGATGTTTATCTGAAACTTCTTGATCGCAGGATCGTCTTTCGGAATTTTGCCATCTTAAAAAAATAATGCAAAAAGTTTCAAGTCTGCCGAATGCATATCTGTAATAGAATCGGCATTTTGAGAGAAATCATGATTTTCATAATTACAGCTCCGTTTGTTACTGGCATATTTAATGTATTTTAGTAGGATTTTGAAACATACTTGTGATTCTTGTAAATGTAGCCTTAAATTCTATGACAGAACGGCTACCTGAAGACAGCAGAACCTTCCTGCTTAGGTTTTCACACCATTAAAAGGTCTATAAGAACTTCATCCTCTTTAATATCACGCTTGATCTAGAATCAAGTGTACGCGAATTCTCTCTAGGCGAAGGTTGTCCATAGACCCAGGGAGAAACAATATTTGAACCAGGGCTGGACAAATCACAGATGCCAGGTCCTCATAGCTACTAAAAATTTGGATTGGCACCTAAAAATTTCTGTACGTGGTTACTAAATTGGAATCAAGACAACACAAAATGTTTGGAATTCATATTCAGTGTATCTATCAACATGGGAGGAGGCTGCCATGTCCTGGAAAAGTTTAAAAAAATCAAATATTATTTTGAACCTGTTTCCTCTTCGAAAAACGTTTCCGGTTCCTAAAAATTTGTTCCTGGCGCCTAGACTTGTTTGTGATTCGTGAAGCCCTTATTTGAACCACAAATTATCCAGAAAAAAAAAAATTACACAAATTATCCAGCAAATGTGGGAGGCAGGGCGTTATTAAGGTCCTAGTTCAGAAACAACGTAAGGGGATAATAACACTGGTAAACAAAATTTCACTTTTTTCGTGTTTCTTTGATCAAATAGGGGCATCCTTATAGTATTTTTCCCACTGATTCCGAATCTGCTTTCAGAATTTGTGTGTCAGACATAGCTTTTGAATAACACGCGTTTAAAATGTTTAAAAACGTATATTTGTAGCTTAAATTCTAGTATTAATGGCAGTTCAAAAGGTGTTTTTACATGATTTTCTTCTGTATTTTGCAGCGGGAATATCTCTTTTTAATGTCTAACAGTAATCGGCCAGCACGTTTGGGCTCAACTTGCCTTGATAATGCGATTACATGATGGATATGTCCTGGTGGAATCGCTCACCGTGCTCGTCGCTGACATCACCTAGGTCTCCTGGGAAAAAATCCAAATGTGAATGAAGAAAATGTATCTTCAGTGACATATTGCAACCAAGAGCTTTATGTAGTTCTGAAGTAATTCCTACACAAGGTCCTTATATTTGTCCGTCTCGTTATTTCCAAGAAAGTTCTGGACCACTTTCTTGAATGACTCCCATGCTGGTGTTTCTTGCTTATTCAGGGTGGCATCGAACTCAGCACTGTTCATTAATTCTCGAATTTGAGGGCCAACGAATATGCCTTAATTGATTTTAGCGCCACTGACCCGTGGAAGTTTGTTTTTTAGAAAGCTAAAACCGTCGCCGTTTCAATTCATTCCTTTAACAAAATTTTTCATCAATCCCAGTTTAATGTGTAGAGGTGGCAGGTAGACTTTCTGAGGATCCACCAGGGGCTGACTGACGACATTTTTGGTTCCCGGAACGAGCTTTCTTCTGGGTGGCCATTGTTTTTTAACATAATAGTTTTGTCTATCTCTGCTGTCCCACAAACACAAGAAACAGCAAAATTTGGTATATCCTAGTTGAAGACCGAGTACAAGGGCAATGACTTTCAAATCTCCGCAAAAGTGCAGGCATGTCTCTCATACTGAACCATCCGTAATGAAACTTTCATGTCTCCTTCATGTGATGGGAATGGAGGGGTTTTCGTTGCCATTGTGCAAAAGTACTGCTTTCACTATTGGCATTGAAAAGCTGTCTTACGCCTATATATGTAACTCTACAGACAACGTTCAAAATTTTACCAATTCACGGTTTTTCTTCATTCCATCCTGTTTCCTTGCAAACACCTCAACGGTATTATACTTGAAACCTTGTCAATGGACAGCCAAGTGAAAACTGGAGCCACGAATTACAAGAGATCAAAGAATGACACATTTTACGGCTACAAAGCCCAACATTAGTCATATACAGGGTGGGCGAAAAGTCCGTGTAGGAACTTTAAAAATTCATAAAAAGCGGAAAAATAACCGAAGTAAAAAACGGTTTGTGCAAGGTTAGCATCGCTAGGTTACGGGAATTTTTTTGACAGGAAGAAAAAACAACTAAAACAACAGCCGATAGATGGCGCTGATACGAGTGACTTCGGTGGGAAAAATGCAAATGAGAATATATGAAAGATGCGATCCGCCAAGAGGTGTCATCCGGACCTGCTGCACACTGCCGTTGCTGGATTTGTGACTCGCCTGCAATGTGTTATACCCTGTGGTGTAATAAACCACATTCTGTTCGTTATCTGCGTATCTTTTCTTTGACTTGAGTACGTCAGCGCCACCCATCGGCTGTTTTTTAAGGGTTTTTTTTCCTTGTCTTAAAAAAATTCCCGTGACCTAGCGATGCTAACCTTGCAAACCGTTTTTTTATTTTGGTTATTTTTCCGGTTTTTATGAAATTTTGAAGTTTCTACGGACTTTTTGCCCACCCTGTATATAGTTATCACTAAGATAACAAGTCAATTTTGTTCAAAACGAAAAAAAAATTAACATTTACTACACGACAAATACACATTTTAAATAAGTCACGTTTTCGCAGCTCAAGGACTGGTGTGGTTGACTTTTACTTCACTTCAGCCTCGTCGTCGGAAAATATTCGTCGCCGTGGGTTGCTGTGAGGGGTGAGTCTTCTGATTATGCCGATTTCATTTTTGTTGGGCAGTCAGTGCGCTTGAAAATGGGAAGTAAGACTATGTCGAAACTGTGTTTTTTGCATGGGATTTCTTTTGCCAGCCATCGTGCAGCATGGGACAAGGTATCTAATGCTTATATTTCATTACTTGAATATGATATGAACGCACGTAGTGACGACGACGAGGCCCCTAACGAAACTAGTGTTAGACACGACCTGATAGTCGCCATACTAAAAACTCTCGACGTGCATTCGTCCCGTACGAGACATGCAGAGATTAAATCGTCTTCAAGAGGCGCGTGCAGTGGTAACAATTCTTTCTGTGAACTTATTGAACTGGGCTTTAGGCTCGTAAACTTTGAAGTTGATTATGACAAATACGAAATTGAGGATGCTATGATATGGAAACTGGGTGAAGTGCTCGATGCCGAGGCATCATCTTGTGGTATATTTCGCAAAAACAGCCCTTCTCCCAGTCAATCATCTGACGACGATGCAAATAGCGTCAATGGAAACGGAGGTCAGAAGAAAAAGAAATAAGAAGAAAAAGAAGAGAGATAATGGCCCGAAGGACATTATTTGTGAACCCATTATTGTAGAAAGGTGTGAGGTGCCCCAGGGTACCCTGTGTAATGATGGTTCAAACGAATCCCCACTTGTTAGTGCCTACGCTGTGGCCAGCGCACCAAAGGTCGATTTGGCTAATGCTGTAACAGCCAGTAATGACGTGGTCGCTCCAGCCAATGGGCAAACAGCTACTTGTGACGTCATTGCTACAGCCAATCAGGACTCAACCAGCAATAAGACGCGCAGGAGCGATGTCACTAAAGCTATACTATCAACAAGTACCGTAGGAAATGCGGGAAATACAGGACAAAATATCGGAAACTCTGGAAATAAGTCAAAAAATGAAGAAATTGATGATCCAGACCCTGATAATCCTAATCAATGGAGAGAAGTCTCTCATAAGAAAGTTCGCATTCCCCCATTGACTCTTACCAAGTATGGGAACTGGATGGAATTGCTGCAAAAAATTAAAAGCACCTGCCAAGAGACTTTTTCGGCAAAAACAGCCGGTAAAAATATGATGTTTTTGAACTGTGAAAATGACCACCGTGCGATTACAAAAATGTTCGATGCGAATAACATAAAGTATAGCACATACATGCTCCATTCAGATAAGACAATAAAAGTGGTTATCAAGGACTTAGAAAGAAACACCCCCTGTGAAGTGATCAAAGAGTCGCTGGAAGCCGAGGGCTTCGAAATCATAAATGTTGCTCAGTTAAAAAGCCATAGAGGACAGGGCCCTGACAGAATAGTAGTACCAATTCCGATTTGGCTAGTGGAAATGCCCCGAAAAAATCGGAGTAAGGAAATTTATAAATTGACTTCTTTGAACTACATCAGAATTCGAGTTGAGATGTATAGAAAACGCCAGGGTGTGGTCCAGTGTTTCAATTGTCAGGCCTGGCGACATACATCGAAGTCATGTCATAATGATCCACGCTGTGTCAAGTGTCCAGGGGAACATCACTCCTCTGAATGCAGTCTGAAGCGGGGTGAGCAAGACCCGATATGCACCAACTGTGGAGGAAAACACAGTGCAAATTATAGAGGCTGTTTATCGTGCCCCACTAGCAAAGGCAGAATGGCCAGAAATGAAAACATGACAAGACGTCCAGATATACCAACAAACAGACCAAATATTGGTATGCATAATCGTGAAAGTGATAGACAATCCGACAAGTTGAGACCAAGTCACAAATCTCAATATAAATCTCAAGATGACCATGATGATGACTGCTCAAGCGTCAGTTCAGCTAGAGGCTGGCCCAAAGGATGGAAGGGAAGGTTCAACGAACCTAAAAGGACTTCTACTGTACCAACGGCCGAGGCAGTGCCAACTCATGATGACGAGAGTGCCGTGGTTCAGCGGGCTACCGACGAGATGGTGCCTTTTGCCAAAATACTGAGGTCCCCTCCTCGACGAAGTGAATCACCGGCAACAGCTGTTAGAGACGTGCAGGTCTCCAAAGCAGCTTCCAATAGCAGTAAAGTAAACTGCAATGTGGTGAAACCAACAGCTTCGAATCAACGATCTGACATGTGTGGTGGCAACCGTGTGGAAAAAGAACCCACGAAAATAGCAAATAACGATATCAATATGAACTCTAATAGTATAATTTTCCCGATTCAACAACTAATATCTATTACGAAGGACTGCTTTCTGAAAATCCTCAGAGCTACTTCAAACGAGGAGAAAATAGAAATCTTCTTCAACTGTTTTCTAACTGCAGCTGAACACTTATTTGCTTCAACACTCACAAATGCCTAGTACACCAAATGTTGTGTTGCATAACATGAAGATCATGGCTTGGAATGCCCAAAGCTTGGTCTCTAGCATGACTGAGTTCAGGGACATCCTTGACACTGAGGGTGTTCATTTGGCACTGGTGGGGGAAACTTGGCTTCGTCCTTATCACACTGCCAAAGTAGCAAATTATGACTGTATCAGACAGGATAGAAGCTTTGGTCCAGGAGGAGGAGTAGCTATATATGTAAAGCGACACATTAATTATGATATTATTCAGCTACCTCCCTCGACACAATGTGAGGTAATAGCAATAGAGATCTACGTAAACAATCAAAAAATTAGGATAGGAGTGTGCTATAAACCTCCGAGAAATACTATAGACATTCCACTTTTTAACGAATTTTTCAATTGTCAGTACCCAGTGATAATGTGTGGCGACATGAATGCTAAATCCTTTCTGTGGAACTCGTACTCTACAAACACCCAAGGCAGGGTGCTCGAAAATTTTTGTATCAGAAAGAGCATTCAACCTTATGCGCCATACACTCCAACTCATTTTCCTGACCAGGCTGGCCAGTCACTAGATATTCTTGACATAGCGCTTGCTAAGAACCTTACATTTGCTATGTCGGTTCACGTTCAACCTGCCACGGATTCTGATCACAACCCTATATTTCTGGTAGCGGATTTCAATATTCCTTTTATATGTAAACCGAAGAAAATAGTGATATGGCCATTATTTAAGCGAAAGCTGGCCAGAATCACCTTGCCTTCCTTCACGGGTGGCAATATTGATCAAATTGAATCTGACTTATTGTTTCTCACAGAAACCATCACTAACACTGCTAAGGAATCCACCCGAGATGCTCCCACTAATAATCCACTGGGTATTCCTCGCTGGATTAAGGAACGCATCAAATTAAAAAACAAATTTAGGAGGAAATGGCAAAGAACGTTAAATCCGTACTACCAAGATGGATACAGATCTATAAAAAGAGAAGTATCTAGAGAAATCAAAGAATTTATGAGTGAGCGTTACTTCAGCTTTTTACGTGAGGCAAATTGTGCTGATGGCACGTTATACAAAGTGTATAAAACATGTAAGCCCACTTATTCGAGGATTCCTCCTATTGTCGGCACAAACAGAACAGTATATAGTGACAGTGATAAAGCGGAAGTATTTGCTGACACATATGAGAGACAGTTCTCTCCATGTGATAACACTCCTCCTCAGCTTATTGCCAGTGTTGACAGAGAAGTTCAAGTATTCTTTAGGGATATTCCCCCAGAACAACCCTCTGCTTTATTTCCTACGAACACTGAAGAAGTAACAAACATTATCAAAAACCTCAAAAAGAAAAAAGCACCTGGTCAGGACACCATCACCAACAACACTATCAAGAATCTCCCCGAAAATATGGTTCGCCAGCTGGTCAACATATTCAACGAATTACTTCGTACAAACCACTTTCCGGCAGAATGGAAACTCGCTAAAGGTCGCTCGGTCATCCCCAAAGCTGGACATGACCTACACTATCCACAGAATTGGCGCCCAATCTCACTTCTCAGTTCATTAGGGAAACTTTTTGAGAGAGTGGTAGCCATCAGACTACACAAATTTGTAGAGGACAATAACATTATCGGTCCAGAGCAGCACGGTTTCCGCAGCAAGCACTCGACCACCACTCAATTATTGCGGTTCGTAGAACGAATTCAAGAAGCCAAAATTTATAAAGACACTGCAGCAGTAGCCTTTTTCGATTTAAAGAAATCTTTTGATAAAGTTTGGCACAATGGGCTGCTGTTTAAGATGATTCGCATGGGAATGCCGTATAACATCATCAAATTTGTGAGCAATTATCTCGACTCGCGCTCTTTCCGAGTACAGATAAATGACTCAATATCTAATTCTAGACAGATTCGTTCATCAATAGCTCAGGGAAGTGTGTTAGGTCCTATCCTACACAATTTTCATATGAATGACTTCCCAGTTGCCCCTAAGGGTTTCACCGCTCTTTATGCCGACGATAGTGCCCTTTGTTACACAGATAGGGACCCTGGCAAGGCCCTTTCAAACTTGCAAGAAATGGTAAGATTGGTCGAGCGCTGGTGTGTGCGAACCCGTGTTGAACTGAATGCAGATAAAACCAAATTCATGTGGTTCACTAACAAGTCCTCATTACCACAACAATCACACATAGAGGTACAAGGAGTTATAATCAACCCAGTCATTCACAATAAATATTTGGGGGTGATAATGGACAAGAGATTCAGTTTCTCCCGGCAGTGTGTTGATGCCATCCGTAGGGCGACCGTGGCCTCGGTCATGCTCAACAGACTAAGCCACAGGCACTCAAGTCTTTCAATTCGAAATAAAATTATTCTGTATAAGATGGCAATTAGACCGATTCTTCTGTATGCTGCGCCTGTCTGGTTGCTCTCGAAGAAAATGAATATCATCGCTCTGGAGAGATTTCAGAACAAGACTCTGAGGAGATACACCGGACTACCTTGGTACGTTAGAAACGTTAATATCAGACGTGATTCCGGAGTGGCTGATGTAACGTCATATGCAAAGAAACTGGCAAAGAACTTATTTGATAAATTGAACGATTCTGAATTTCCACACCTTGCGGAGATTTCATCATACGACAGTAGACACAAAGCACGATTAAAAAGACCAAAAAAATTTTCTACACATGCCTCGACCTGTGTTGCCAGGTCTATGAAGATTTGAAAACTTTTGAAAAAAAAAAACCCTTGGGTCTCAGGTGAACCTACGTCTTCACCCACCTTATTAGAATCTAACTATCATTGCAAAGCGCACTACTGCACAGGAATTGGCAGAGTCATGATGAAGGGGGTTTGATGGATTATAACTATCCATTGGAACCCCGTTTCACCAATTACGGTTTTCGGTTTACTACACGAGTGACAAGGTGTTGTTTTAATTAGTCTCGGTAAAGAAAAATAATTAATATACGCTCAATTTTCTTCCTATTGCACTTAAAATTACAGCTTCTGCTATTCTAAGTACAGTAAAATCTTCATATAACGATATTCTGGGGGACTAAGAAAAAAATATCGCGTTGTAGAGGGATTTTATCGTTATATTGTGTGAGGCGGAAGTTCAACATTAGACTACAGCTATTTCCACAGACAAGAGGAGGAATTTATCGTTATATCGAGCGCCATCTTTGTAGTTAGAAATCCCAGTCGTTGTGGTGTTGAAACAATGGAAGATTAGTTTCGAAAGATACAAAACAAATTGATAATCAATACAGAAATAGAAGTCATATTTATGATAAATTCCCACAAAATAAGATAAGCATGAAAGGGGACGAGGGTTCCGATGCACTCGTATCACTGGTATACAATAGAGGCTTATCTGCCGACTGATAATTATGCCATCAAAAGCCTGACACTCAAGCGATGGAAAGAAAAATGAAAATGCAGTTTTCGAGAAGAGATAAGAGATTGCGATTTTCCCTCTCCAACGTAGCTATAAAGCTATGCAGGGCCACGTGTAGAACGGTGGTCCCCGACCTGGTACCATACAGTTCCCCCTCGGGCCATCAGAATGTTCTAAAAAAATGTAAAAGTAGAGAGCCATGGAAAAAAGGATCAACGAGGGCACAGAGAGCTTCAAAAAATAATTTTGAAGATGTGAATACGGTAGAGTCTCGCTTATCCGACATAAACGGGCCGGCAGAACGTTGGATAAATGAAAATGTCGGTTAATAGGGAGGTGTTAAGAAACAGCTTAGGGGGGTCATTAAAGTATTAAGTCATCATCGATGGGGGGTGGGGGGAGGTTTCCGATTTGCTGACTTTTGATGACAAGGGGGGAGGGGGGGTTTGGATAATGCTTACGTCATCGACCACCCTTTATGAAAATATGAGTTGTGATTCAGAGGGCAGAGCTGATGATGAAATTTTGCAGGACAAGAGGGGGGGGGGGTCAAAAATGGCTAAAAATTTGCTTACGTAATACTTGAACGGCCCCTTAGTGATAATTTTACACATTACGAACCTAATAACCATGTCGTACAACAAAACAGAAAAAAAAATTTTTTTTGCAAAAAAATTTAAGTAGAATATTCTGCAACTGTAAGTTGCAGAATTTTACATCATATATATATATATATATATGTATATATATATATATATATATATATATATATATATGAGCTTCTCTCCTACCTTTTTTCCCCAAAAAGTTGTCATGCCGGTAATTACCACCAAACCGACCCCCCAATCTTACACATGTGAACGGGGCTATTATGTCGATTCCTGTAGCTTCTTGTTGTTGCTCAATGTGTTTAATTGCAACTCCGTCGTTATGCGAAATTCTGAGAGGCTCGCCAACTGGTGTTTGATCTCGACTTTCAATTTAGTTGTCATCGCAATTCACAAGAGTGACAAATTTCTTCACCAGTCATTCCATACTGATCATTATCCTTCGTCATAGTGTAGACGGGCGCGCCACTGTACAGTCGGGGGGGGGGGGGGTCAACAAAAAATAGGCTACGCTTAAGCTAGCAGCTTGCGATTTTTGTTGCCGATCGATGCGTTTTTTTTAAGTGGGACGTCGGATAAATACGGAATGTCGAATAAGCGAAGGTCGGATAAAAGAGACTCCACTGTAAATTAAACAGATGAGGGGAATAAACGGGCGCGATGTTTTTTTAGGATTCGGTACAACCTGCTCAAGAAGGCGGCCGAGGCAGCTCTTCACATTTATAAATTTTTTTTTGATCTTCAGTCTGATTTAATGAATCAGTTAGATCTGACATTTTAATTCGCTTGATTGATGAACACGTGATCCCTATTGACCAATTAGAAGGTAGCAGCATCTCTATCAAAGTGCTCGTAATCTACACTGCTCAAAACAATTAGGTGAGCACATGGTTTTAACAAAATTACGCAAAGATGTATACCGATAAGTAACATAAAATGAATCATCCATAATTTAAAGCCTAGCAGGAAACGGAAGAAGAAAACTTCATATGCAAATCAAAGTTCATGACGTCAAAAACCAGAAAAAGGAGATAAGGGCAGAAATCGGGATGTTGCAGAAACGTCTGTTTTACTGCCGTAACTGTGAAATTCGATTGCGCAGTATTTGTTTTTGAGACAAGGTGACTTGAGGATGTCTCAACAACGTGATTCACCGGAATCCATGGCATGGCGTGTTATAGGCAGACTGGAATCCGGGCAAACACAACGTAGTGTCGCTGTTGGAGTCGCCAGAAGTGTTGTTGCAAGGCTGTGGAATCGATTCCAAGAAACAGGAAATGTTAGACGTCGACCAGGGCAAGGTCAGCCACGCGCCACTATAGCAACTGATGACCGGTATATACGGTTAACAGCCCGTCGAAACAGAACAGAGAATGCTACGCAGCTGCGAAGACGGTTGCTCTTGGCAACAGGACGAAGGGTGTCCAGCCAATCATTACGTAATCGGCTTCATGAGGGAGGGCTCTATGCACGTAGGCCAATGGTCTGCATTCCGTTGACCCCACGCAACCGTGCGGCCCGAAGAAGATGGGCTGCTGAACATCGAGATTGTGAGCAACATGATTGGAGCCAAGTGCTGTTTACAGACGAGTCCCGATTCAGTCTGGAGTGTGACACTCGACGTGTTCTGGTATGGAGGGACAGGGGCACTCAAAATAACCCCGCATTCGTTCGTGAAAGGTCACAATACAGACGAGCTGGTTGGATGGTATGGGGTGGAATCAGCATAGGCGGACGTACGGACCTGCATATCATTCGGAATGGCACTTTGACGGCCCGAAGGTATGCAGACGAGATACTGCGACCTCATGTCATCCCTTACGCTGGAGCCATTGGAGATTCCTTTGTTTTCCAGGATGATAATGCCCGACCGCATAGAGCTCGTCTGGTGGAGAACATGCTTGAAGCTGAAACAATACAGCGTATGGAATGGCCAGCGTGCTCTCCTGACCTGAATCCAATCGAGCATGTTTGGGACATGCTCGGACGACGCATTGCTGCGCGACCAAGGCCGCCTGTTACTGTCCGAGACCTGCAGATTGCACTTCTTGAGGAGTGGAACAGTATTCCCCAAAGTCTGATCGATAACCTCATCGCATCCATGGCAAACAGGTGTGCAGCAGTCTTAGCTGTTCGAGGAGACCACACTCCCTATTAAAACTCATGCATCATGTCTAAACAGTACTTTTTTTTATCGTTTACATGTAACCAAATTGTTGCCCTAAATCATCTTTTCATGTTTTTTCCATATTTTCAAAGAATTAAAGCTTAATTCCAAATTTTTTTACGTCTTTTTTCTGTATTGCGCATTGATACGCGTGTACTATCCATTGTATGCCAATACGTGGCTGTCTCGCACGGTTTTCTTCACTTTTTTGCTTGCTCCCCTAATTGTTTTGAGCAGTGTAGGTGTGTGTGTTACAAATTTCTTGGCGGGAACTTCTAGCGAAGGGAGGTCCGGCTCTCTTGTTTTTGCCGGACCGCGTAATTTCAGCAATATTTGGCGTCATTCTTGGCGATAATTGGCGATGTCCCGTATATGGAATCCAAATTTCCCGTATTTCTCTCGAGGAAATATGGTCATCCTAATTATTACCCTATATCTTTGACTGGAAGTTCAGAAAATTTTCTATTACACTATAAAAGTTTAGTGAAAAAGTCTTTTTATAAAACTTGAAAAATGCAGCCAATAAGGTCGCCGGTTGCATTTTCTAGAACGTAGCCAATAACCTTATTGGTTAGATTTTTCAAGTTTTATAAAAGGGATTTTATCAAACTTTTATAGTGTAATACCGGCCTAACTGATAGGAAACGTATAAGTGAGAGGGTACATAATCGGTGAGAGATCACAGTGTAAAAGTTTTAATAATAATTCACCTGTGATTTTCCCTTTCCCGAAGTACTCCGGCTGTAATTTCGGAGGATCGGCGTCTACGAACAGCATCTGGAGACTCGGACAATAATACACTATGGCGCTGGTCAGACCTCCAACGACCAGGAAGAAGAGCAGCAGTGACTTCAGACCCATCTGTGAAAAAGGGGGGGAGCAACAAACATTTAATTAGGAGCTATTTTCCTGTAAGCCACATATGCTCGAATAAATATAATGTGTTAAACCACACATGCATATTGTCCATATTCCCCTGCGGAACTTCTGGCGAATTGTTGTACATATTGGAATGTGCGTGTGAGTGTCGTGAACCTAACGTAAAGTTTGTTTCGGGTTTTTTATTAATGCTTGCGCTGCCCTCTGCCATCAATACAGTCAAATCTCGACAAGTCGAATGTGCAGCAGCCGACAAAAAACAAATCTATATCTGTAACAAACGTTTTCTGTGTGTGTGCGTGTATTGTTCTCTATACATATCGTATTTTTGAAATATATGGCGTCCATATTCTCAGCCACCTCGTTGGGCCTGTTGTGGCCTGGTATTTGTATTTGTACACAATTTTTGCCGCAACTCTCCCATTTTAGTCTAATTTCCTTAACGCGCGCATTCATCGCCCTCGTGCTACAACCCACTTTCCCTCCCTCCTGCCCTTGTAAACACGCCTGTGTCTAAGTCACTCGAGGAAATGCTGGTCCCTCGCTTTCTACGTCACTCTTTTTGGTGATTAACATGCTTGTACATGGTCTAGGTCAGTTAGGTACAGGGTCATGGTCTAGGTGAGTGTGGTTCACCATTCCATTTTTTACCCATTTATTTCATATCAGTCAAGTGTATGATAGGGCCTTCCACTCACAAAAACGAAACCAAAAAGGGCCGTCAGCTTCCAAAGGTTGAAAAGGTTCTCTAGGTCGCTCACTGACCTGGTCCCTCGCTTCCTAGGTCACCCTTTTGGTTGCTATATTGCGATTTACTGCCGTTAATGAGTCGCATTGAAAATTTTTTAGCCACCCCAGAATAAAATCCCTCGTTGTGGCACTGAGCATGAGATCTAATTATCATGGGAATAGGTGTACGCAGGATTTTCTCAAGGTGGGGGGGGGGGTCACTTTTTTTCTCCTATAGGGCGGGGGTTGGGTTTTTTCCTGGAAAATTACACTATAATCTCGGCTCGGGGGTGGGGGGGAGGTTATAACCACTTCGCGTACGCAAAGAGAGGGGGTTATAACCCGACCATCCCCGCTTTGCGTACGCCAATGATCATGGGAGGGGAGCATTGTCGTATCCTGGCAGGCCCCTATTATTTTTGAGGCAGCCCTGATTTTCGTAGGGGTGGGGGTTATGGTTCCTCTTCCCATACATGGCCCCCACATCCTGTAGCGGGGCCCCTCGGTCAGACTTTTAACGGAACCCCTTCTGTAGTTTATAGGGTGAAAAAGTAAAAAAATTATAACCGTCTCGGGCCCCAGGGCTAGAGCCTTGTCAGCCCCCCCTATAGCCCCCCCATGGGGGGGGGGGCATGCTCCCCATAGCGAATGATGCGAGATAGCAATCATTAATTCTGACTTACCTTTGGTAACTTTGTCGGGAGCAAGTGGTAATGTGTATACTTCCTCGAAAGTGCCTCAAAGAAGAACGCCCTGTCGAGATGGGCCTCAATCAATCACTGACTGCGGGGGGGGGGGGGTGGGGGTGGAAGAGAGGGGATTTAATGCATTTGCAGTGAGAGATAGTGATTGACAACGACACGGGGGGGGGGGGAATAAGCAATAACGCTCATATCATCAACATACGAAGCCAGTCGGTGTGGCGATTATCAGCTGCGCAAGGCCAAACTTACGATAACAACATCGTAAATCCACCGCTTCTCCACCGAAATGTTACGACAAAATCTGCAGAAGATCATCACAGAGTTCAAGAATTCAACGATTTTGTTGCCGCACCATCACGATGAGATCGTGAGCTGTATCTAAAATATAATAAACTTGCGATTTTCATCGTTTGAATTAATGTAAAATTACCAGGAAGTTGCGAGTTTTTTTATTTTTGGCCTTGATTTTTTCAAGAAGGAAAAAAAAAAAACCCTGATGAGATGGAGAGGGAAATAACAGCGTCCAATCATCACACGTCTTGCGACTTTTTTGATTGGTTGTGAGACAAGGTCAAACTTGAGCGTACTCCGCGTCCGCCATGTCAAAAGTCAGTTTCCCGTACGGTGACCATACGTCCCGTATTTCCCGGGGCAGTCCCGGTATTTTATATTTTTCTTGCCGTCCCGACTTTTAAGATAAAAGTGTTCCTTTATCCGTTTAGTTAGTGGAATTCATTTAAATCCACTGCAATTTGCAGAAAGGCTTTATTTCTTGCCATTTTGATTTTTACGTAATTTCACCAACATTTGGCAACTTTGTTTACTTTTGGCGATAATTGGCAATGTTTTTTCCGTTATTTTATACGAAGCTTACTTGAATATTTACTTTTTATTGAAGTCAAAGAATGAAATTATTTTCCCACTCTTAAATTATATTATAATTGCAATTATAAATAAGTAGGCTGACCATATTTCCTCGAAAGAAATACGGGAAATTTGGATTCCAAATCAGGTCCGTCATTTATGGGGGGGGGGGGCAGGGGTATATTATGTACATAATATTTGTGTGTATATATATATATATATACTAGGGGGGCTCTGCCCCCCTGCCGCCTTTGGCGGCCAACCCCCCCCCCCCCCCACTTCTCTCCCGGACATATCTTGTTTATTTCGTCCCACTTCATCAGCGTGCTATGGAAAAGGGGAAAGGGACGTGTGAAAGCACCAGCCTACTAAAGAAGCGAATTTTAATGAAAATAATAATAAAGCAACAAAAAACAAATGAGATTCATCAAGTATCCCCAGAAAACTTCCCCATGGGGGGTCCCCAGATTCAATTCGCTGAATTTCAGTGGGGCCCCACACTGGATATATCTTGGGCTACCGATGTGTTGCAAATTTTACTATGTTAAACCACAAAAATCAATGAGATACGTTCAGGGGCACCGAATTACAACCTGCCAACATTTCCATGAAGCCCCCTGTGAGAATTTTTCATTTTTATCAATTTTACAACGAATAAAATCCAGGGCCCCACATACAGTAGCGGGGACACAATACGCAGATTTTTAGTGGGGCCCCAGACTGGCTATATCTCGGGTTTCGGCTGTGGCAAATTCTACAACAGAAAAGAATGAGATTCATCCAGGGCCCCCAAAATCAAACCTGTAAACATGGGCCCCGACTTGGAAGCTTGTCGGTCATCCCCCGGAGCGAGTGCCATGAAAAATTTTCATTTGTATTCGTTTTACCAACGAATAAAATCCAGGGCCCCCAACAAATTACCCGGGACACCAATTCGCATACTTTTGGTGGGGCCCCAGACTGGCTTTATCTCGGGCTTCGACTGTTGCAAATTCTACAACAGAAAAGAATGAGATTCATCCAGGGCCCCCAAAATCAAACCTGTAAACTTGGGGCCCCCGACTTGGAAGCTTGTCGGTCATCCCCCGGAGCGAGTGCCATGAAAAATTCCATTTGTATTCGTTTTACCAACGAATAAAATCCAGGGCCCCCAACAAATTACCCGGGACACCAATTGGTATACTTTTGGTAGGGCCCCAGACTGGCTTTATCTCGGGCTTCGGCTGTTGCAAATTCTACAACAGAAAAGAATGAGATTCATCCAGGGCCCCCAAAATGAAACCTGTAAACATAGGGCCCCCGACTTGGAAGCTTGTCGGTCATCCCCCCCGGAGCGAGTGCCATGAAAAATTCCATTTGTATTCGTTTTACCAACGAATAAAATCCAGGGCCCCCAAAATGAAACCTGTAAACATAGGGCCCCCGACTTGGAAGCTTGTCGGTCATCCCCCGGAGCGAGTGCCATGAAAAATTTTCATTTGTATTCGTTTTACGAACGAATAAAATCCAGGGCCCCCAAACAATTACCCGGGGCACCAATTCGCATACTTTTGGTGGGGCCCCAGACTGGCTTTATCTCGGGCTTCCGCTGTTGCAAATTCTACAACAGAAAAGAATGAGATTCATCCAGGGCCCCCAAAATGAAACCTGTAAACATGGGCCCCGACTTGGAAGCTTGTCGGTCATCCCCCGGAGCGAGTGCCATGAAAAATTTTCATTTGTATTCGTTTTACCAACGAATAAAATCCAGGGCCCCCAACAAATTACCCGGGACACCAATTCGCATACTTTTGGTGGGGCCCCAGACTGGCTTTATCTCGGGCTTCGGCTGTTGCAAATTCTACAACAGAAAAGAATGAGATTCATCCAGGGCCCCCAAAATCAAACATGTAAACATGGGCCCCCCGACTTGGAAGCTTGTCGGTCATCCCCCGGTGCGAGTGCCATGAAAAATTTTCATTTGTATTCGTTTTACGAACGAATAAAATCCAGGGCCCCCAACAAATTACCCGGGACACCAATTCGCATACTTTTGGTGGGGCCCCAGACTGGCTTTATCTCGGGCTTCCGCTGTTGCAAATTCTACAACAGAAAAGAATGAGATTCATCCAGGGCCCCCAAAATGAAACCTGTAAACATGGGCCCCGACTTGGAAGCTTGTCGGTCATCCCCCGGAGCGAGTGCCATGAAAAATTTTCATTTGTATTCGTTTTACCAACGAATAAAATCCAGGGCCCCCAACAAATTACCCGGGACACCAATTCGCATACTTTTGGTGGGGCCCCAGACTGGCTTTATCTCGGGCTTCCGCTGTTGCAAATTCTACAACAGAAAAGAATGAGATTCATCCAGGGCCCCCAAAATCAAACATGTAAACATGGGCCCCCCGACTTGGAAGCTTGTCGGTCATCCCCCGGTGCGAGTGCCATGAAAAATTTTCATTTGTATTCGTTTTACGAACGAATAAAATCCAGGGCCCCCAACAAATTACCCGGGACACCAATTCGCATACTTTTGGTGGGGCCCCAGACTGGCTTTATCTCGGGCTTCCGCTGTTGCAAATTCTACAACAGAAAAGAATGAGATTCATCCAGGGCCCCCAAAATGAAACCTGTAAACATGGGCCCCGACTTGGAAGCTTGTCGGTCATCCCCCGGAGCGAGTGCCATGAAAAATTTTCATTTGTATTCGTTTTACCAACGAATAAAATCCAGGGCCCCCAACAAATTACCCGGGACACCAATTCGCATACTTTTGGTGGGGCCCCAGACTGGCTTTATCTCGGGCTTCGGCTGTTGCAAATTCTACAACAGAAAAGAATGAGATTCATCCAGGGCCCCCAAAATGAAACCTGTAAACATAGGGCCCCCGACTTGGAAGCTTGTCGGTCATCCCCCGGAGCGAGTGCCATGAAAAATTTTCATTTGTATTCGTTTTACCAACGAATAAAATCCAGGGCCCCAAAATGAAACCTGTAAACATGGGGCTCCCGACTTGGAAGCTTGTCGGTCATCCCCCGGTGCGAGTGCCATGAAAAATTTTCATTTGTATTCGTTTTACGAACGAATAGAATCCAGGGCCCCCAAACAATTACCCGGGACACCAATTCGCATACTTTTGGTGGGGCCCCAGACTGGCTTTATCTCGGGCTTCGGCTGTTGCAAATTCTACAACAGAAAAGAATGAGATTCATCCAGGGCCCCCAAAATGAAACCTGTAAACATGGGCCCCGACTTGGAAGCTTGTCGGTCATCCCCCGGAGCGAGTGCCATGAAAAATTTTCATTTGTATTCGTTTTACCAACGAATAAAATCCAGGGCCCCCAACAAATTACCCGGGACACCAATTCGCATACTTTTGGTGGGGCCCCAGACTGGCTTTATCTCGGGCTTCGGCTGTTGCAAATTCTACAACAGAAAAGAATGAGATTCATCCAGGGCCCCCAAAATGAAACCTGTAAACATAGGGCCCCCGACTTGGAAGCTTGTCGGTCATCCCCCGGAGCGAGTGCCATGAAAAATTTTCATTTGTATTCGTTTTACCAACGAATAAAATCCAGGGCCCCAAAATGAAACCTGTAAACATGGGGCTCCCGACTTGGAAGCTTGTCGGTCATCCCCCGGTGCGAGTGCCATGAAAAATTTTCATTTGTATTCGTTTTACGAACGAATAGAATCCAGGGCCCCCAAACAATTACCCGGGACACCAATTCGCATACTTTTGGTGGGGCCCCAGACTGGCTTTATCTCGGGCTTCCGCTGTTGCAAATTCTACAACAGAAAAGAATGAGATTCATCCAGGGCCCCCAAAATGAAACCTGTAAACATGGGCCCCGACTTGGAAGCTTGTCGGTCATCCCCCGGAGCGAGTGCCATGAAAAATTTCCATTTGTATTCGTTTTACCAACGAATAAAATCCAGGGCCCCCAACCAATTACCCGGGACACCAATTCGCATACTTTTGGTGGGGCCCCAGACTGGCTTTATCTCGGGCTTCCGCTGTTGCGAATTCTACAACAGAAAAGAATGAGATTCATCCAGGGCCCCCAAAATGAAACCTGTAAACATGGGGCCCCCGACTTGGAAGCTTGTCGGCCATCCCACGGAGCGAGTACCATGAAAAATTTTCATTTGTATTCGTTTTACCAACGAATAAAATCCAGGACCCCCCAACCAATTACCCGGGACACCAATTCGCATACTTTTGGTGGGGCCCCAGACTGGATATATCTTTTGCTTCCGCTATCGAAATTTTTCAACGTTAAAGCAGCAAGAAAACAATGAGATCCATCAAGGGCCCCTGGAAATGAAAACTTTTTACTTATACGTGAAATCTTCCCCGGGTACCCCGACCCTGTGTTTGCTTGGCTTTGACGCTGGGGGCACCCAGCGTCAAAGCCTTCCCTCCCCCCCCCCCCCCCCCCCCGTGTACGTCTCAGATCCCACTAAATGTGTTAGGATTCAGAGGAGCAGAGCTGATGACCAAATTTTGCTGACTGGGGGGGGGGGGGTCAAAACGGCTAAAAATTTGCTTACGTAATACTTGAACGGCCCCTGTATTCATTTTACCAACGATCATTTTACCAATTCGCATACTTTTAATGGGGCCCCCAGACTGGCTTTATCTCGGGCTATCGATGTTGCTAATTTTACAATGTTAAACAAAAAAAATCAATGGGATTCATCCGGGGGCACCCGAAACTGAAGCTGTTAACTTTTCCATAGTGGCTCCTCTTCCGTATGAGAGGCCACGAAAATTTTTCGGTTTTATCAATTTTACAACGAATAAACTCTAGGACCCCACATCCAGTAGCGGGAACACAATACGCAGATTTGGCCCCATATTGGCTTTATCTCGGGCTTCCGCTGTTGCAAATTCTACAGTGTTAAAAGGAATGATATTCATCCAAGGCCCCCAAAATGAAACCTATAAACATAGGGCCCCCACACTTGGAAGCTTGTCGGTCATCCTCCGCTGCTAGGGTAATACAAAAATATTTTCATTTGTATTCATTTTACCAAATATATCCAGGAAACGAAATAATAATAACGAATATTAAACGAAGAAAATCCAGGGGCCCCCCAACCAATTACACGGGACACAAATTCGCATAATTTAGTGCGATCCCCAGACTGGTTTTATCTCGGGCTTCAACTGTTGTAAATTCTACAATGTTAAACAATAATGTTAATTATTGAAGAGAGATTCATAATAAATGAGATTCATCCAGGGTCCCCAAAATGAAACATGTAAACATGGGACCCTCGACTTGGAATCTTGTCGGTCATCCCCCCCTGCGAGTGCCATGAAAAATTTTCATTTGTATTCATCCTACCAGCGAATAAAATCCAGGGCCCCAACCAATTACCCGGGACACCAATTCGCGTAATTTAGTGGGGGGCCCCAGATTGCCTTTATCCGGGCTTCCGCTGTTGCAAATTCTACAATGTTAAACAACAGAAAAGAATGAGATTCATCCAGGGCCCCAGAATAAAACCTGTATATTTCCGCATGTGTCCCCGACTTCAAAGCTTGTTGGACAACCCCCACTACGAGTGCCATGAAAAAAATGTCATGTTTGGGGTCATTCAAGTATTACGTCAGCATCGATGGAGTGGGGAGGGGGGGGTCCGATTTGCTGACAAGGGGGGAGGGGGGGGTTTGGATTATGCTTACGTCATCAAGCACTTTTTATGAACGTATGAAATATTCTTAATGACATCTTATTCGGTGCGCTAAATCGAGTAAAACTTTTCGATAGTTTGTGGGCACTTGAAGTAACCCCCCCCCCCCATTGACAACTGCCCTACAGCCACTTTAGTGATCTCTAAATATTTCGCGGATCCAAGTGATCTGGAAATGCGTCCGGGCAGCTTAAGTGCTCTGAAAGTGTGCCCCGCATCCTTTTAAATAATCTGGGAATGTGCCGCGGGTAACTTGAGTAATGTAGAACCGCACTGGGGGCCACTTAAATGCTCTAAAACTACGCCACATGTCACTCAAGGGATCTCTAAATGTGTCACGGATCGCTTAAGTGTTCTGGAACTGTGTCCCGGGTCATTTAAGTGATCTGAAAATATGCCACGGGCCGCTTAAATGTTCTGTAATTGTACCACGGAACACTTAAGCGATATATAAATGCGCCGCTTAGTTCATTTTTGCAAAATTAGGTTTGAAGAGGGCAGGCCGCATCAGAGAACCCCCAGGGCCTCTTGAATGAGGCTCCTTTTTGCATTGAAAAAATAAATTTTTGATCGTGGGAGGGGGGCACAAGCCTCCCTATGCCCCCCCCCCGTGTACGTCTCTGACCCCACCAATATGCGTAAGGAATCAGGGGGGGGGACAGAGCTGATGACGAAATTTTGCTGACAAGTGGGGGGGGGGGGTCAAAAATGGCTAAAAATTTGCTTACGTAATACTTGAACGGCCCCTAATATAATATATAGTATAGTATAATATAGCATACTAGCTATAATACCCGGCGCTGCCCGCACTTTCTTTAATGAAGCTTTTTGGATCACGTGATATCTCCCTCTTCCTTTGAGGGACATGCAAACCTTGTTTAAGTTAACCAATATGGCGACTTCCTACGCGATTCATGAAAGAAACAAATCTAGATTTAAAAAAAACCGTAGAAATGAATATATATTTTTTGCTTTTTTATAGGGCATTAGGTATTTCGATGCTCCAACCCCCCCCCCCCCCCCCTAACTTCAAGTTATCCGTCTGCCTGTTTCAGCTTTCAAAAATGCTTAATTAAAGCTGTGGAATTTTTTTTATGTACTTTTTTACGGGCCCATAATTAATTTTACAACATCCTAAAGTACACTCATGTCCATAAATTAAGGATAATTCAGAATCACACGGAAATCGAAATCTAAAGTAAAAATTTCACCTGTAGAATTATCACACACATCTGCAAGAATAATATGCAAATTTCAGGAAGCCACCAGATGATGCCGATAGTACGCCACAATTACGAGAGTGTAAGAGGAGTATATAAGGAATGGTGCCAAAGAAGTGAAATTGTTCACAAGAGTTCTGTAAGGCGCTCAGTGCCATAAGCGAATAGTTATGACACAGAGTACGCATGTGGATGATTTTTTACGTGGTAGAATTTTCGGCCGCCTGGAATGTGGGCGTACTCAGATGAAGTATCCGAGGAACTTGGAATTGCCCAAAGTGTCATCTCTAGGCTTTGGCAACGATTCCAAGATAACGGAAATGTCAGTAGACGTTACAGTACAGGTCGCCCCGAGTTACTACGCCGAATGAAGACCGGTATTTGGCAGTAACTGCCAAAAGAAGCAGACGGAGCACAGCATCCGACCTGTCTCGTCAGCTATCTGCAGCCACGGGTATCACAGTTTCAAGGCAAACCGTGTACAGACGTTCGGGAGATATTGGTCTATATGCTCGCAGGCCTGTCAGATGTGTTCCGCTCACGGCAACTCACTGTCGGCAGCGATTAGCCTGGAGTAGAGAACACGCAATGCGGACATCGTCACAGTGGGCTTGTGTGATGTTTTCCGACGAGTCCAGGTTTAGCTTGCAGTCTGATTCACGTCGGACTTTCATATGGAGAACGCCAGGTACCCGTTACCACCAAGACAACATCATTGAACGACACCGTTACGGTGGTGCAGCATTGCTCGTTTGGGGTGGAATTATACTGGGTTCCAGAACAGATCTGCATGTTCAAACCGAAACCATGAAAGCCCAAATTTATCGGGACATCATTCTGGAACAACATGTACGTTTGTTTAGGGGTGCCATGGGCGCAGAATCTGTGTTTATGGATGACAACGCCCGTCCTCACCGAGCAAACATCGTAAACGAATGACTTGAATCTGAGGATATAACCCGTATGGAATGGCCAGCATTCTCACCTGAGTTGAATCCGATAGAGCATGTGTGGGACATGCTTGGCCGACGAGTTGCAGCGGATGCATGTGTACCGGAATTTCGGAGAGCGTTGCTTGCTGATTGGAGTGATCTTCCCCAAGATCAGATCGATAATTTGATACTCAGCATGCCTAGGCGTTGTACGGACTGTATTTCATCGCATGGGAGACATACAATGTATTAACCATCATACCAACCATGTAATAGTAAGTTTTTGTAAAGGAGATGTTTTTTACAATTGCTCCAGGGAGCAAAAATCGTAGTTTTTATGAATGGTATCATACATACACCACCGTTTTTGTTCTTTATCTTTTGTTTAATAAATGGGCTTTATGAATAAGTAACGGTTGTTTTGTTTCTGAACCTTTATTTGCCGGAGCTGGCATTACCCTTAATTTATGGACATGAGTGTATATGAATTTATGCAGTTCAATATTAAAAGGCAATACAGAGACATAAATTTTCAAGCTTGAGAAGATATAAACAAAAAGTTGAAATCAATGTCATTGCATGGATATCCAACTCAAAAGGTCCGGATAATTACTTTGTATTTAATTTTCTGGGCTTCGTATATCTCTCAGAGAACTCAATGCTTCAAAAATCAAGAATTCAATACAATTTTTAAAATTATTGATGTGGCGGAAAACCCCACTAAATTTCCGCATTTCTACAGTAAAATCGGCAATTTTAACATTGATTTCTATGGGGATCATCCTTTGCCTGACCCTCAAAGTGATGCTGATGATGATTCAGACGATCACTGAAAAGTGGCAAACCATTATATAGGCATAAACTATTGTAAATATACTGGCAGCATTAAAGAAGCGACAAGCCATTGTAAAGGCATATACACGTCTCAAATGCATTGCCAGGGAACCACGGTAACCAAAGTAAACGTTCCGAAAGTGATTGTTGAGGAAAAAAATCATTGTTGCCCGACAGTTTTTTTGCCCATTTGGGGCATTTGCCCAGCTCTAACGCGCTTTTAATGTAGCCTATTGTTCAAGTCGGGTCCCATTTGGTATATATGCAAAATTAGGCGACGATAGATCTAAAATTGTAGATTTGTATAGAGAACACACAGACAGACACACAGAAAATCAATTTTATATATATAGAATATAATATATAGCTAAGTTGACCATATTTACTCGAGAGACATACGGGAAATTGAGATTCCAAATACGGGACACCGCCAATTATCGCCAAGAACAAAGCCAAAAATGCACAAAGTTGCCAAATATTGCTGAAATTACGGAAAAATCGCAATGGCGGGAAACGAAGCGTTACTGCAAATTGCAATGGATTAAAATGAATTCCACGAAATAAAACGTTCAACATGACAAATGTGGGAGATTAATGTTCTTATTTATAGTTGTAATTATCGTATTATACGTTAAGAGTTGAAAAATTATTTCAATCTATGACCTCAATGAAGAATAAAAATCCAAGTAGATTTCGTGTAAAATACGGGAAAAACTGGGACACTTTTACCAAAAAGGCGGCTAGAAAAAGGAAAAAAACCGGGACTGTCCCGGGAAATACGGGACGTATAATCACCCTATATATTGCGAATATGGTCAGTGTCATACTTCAGCATATAAAACCTCAATATATGTCACTACAAATAGTTTGTTGTCTGTAACAAATATAAGGAAACAAATCCGATCTGCCTCAGAAGAGAAAAAGCCTAAAACGTAGGGTCACCATACGTCCCGGTATTTTCTGTTTTTTTTGGCCGTCCTGACTTTTTGACAAAAGTGTCCCGGTTTTTCCCGTATTTCGCATGAAGCCTACTTGAATTTTTATTCTTTATTGAAGACAAAGATTGAAATTATTTTTCAACTCATAAATTATTGTATGATAATTACAACTATATATGGGAATATTAATCTCCCACATTTGCCTTGGTAAACTTCTTTTTTTTTCGTGGAATACATACCACTGCAGTTTACAGTAATGCATCATTTCCCAAGATTGTGATTTTTCCGTAATTTCAACAATATTTGGCAACTTTGTTTGGTTTTGGCGTCGTTTTTGGCGATAATTGGTGATGTCCCGTATTTGGAATCCCGATGTCCCGTATTTATCTCGAGGAGATATGGTCAGCCTACTAAAACGTAGTAAAAGCCCAATACTCTCAGCTTATATTAATGACAGCATATAAAGACTCAATAGATGTCACTGCAAACAGTTACTTGTCTGTAACAAATATAAGTAAACAAATCATTTTTGTACCAATGCCTACAATATAGTAAAAGTCCAATACACTTCTCTTAGCTTGTGTTGACGGCAGAATATAAAAACTCAATAGATGTCACTGCAAACAGTTATTTGTCTGTAACAAATATAAGTAAACAAATCGACTTCGTACCAATGCCTACGACATAGTAAAAGCTAGGGTGACCATACGTCCCGTATTTCCCGGGACAGTCCCGGTAGTTTCTCTTTTTTTGGCCGTCCCGACTTTTTGGCAAAAGTGTCCCGGTTTTTCCCGTATTTCACACGAAGCCTACTTGAATTTTTATTCTTTACTGAAGTCGAAGATTGAAATTATTTTTCAACTCAAATTATTTTATGATAGTTACAACTATATATGGGATATTAATCTCCCACATTTGCCTTGGTAAACGTTTTTTTTTCGTGGAATACAATTTAATCCACTGCAATTCGCAGTAATGCAACATTTCCCGCCATTGTGATTTTTCCGTAATTTCAACAATATTTGGCAACTTTGTTTGGTTTTGGCGTCGTTTTTGGTGATTATTGGCGATGTCCCGTATTTGGAATCATGATGTCCCGTATTTCTTTCACGAAAATATGGTCAGCCTAGTAAAAGCCCAATGTACTTCTCTCAGCTTATGTTGACGACAGCATATAAAGACTCAATAGATGTCACTACAAACAGTTACTTGTCTGTCACAAATATAAGTAAACAAATCGACTTTGCACCAATGCCTAAAACATAGTAAAAGCCCAATACATTTTTCTCAGCCTATGTTGACTGCATATAAAGACTCAATACATGTCACTGCGAACAGTTACTTGTCTGTAACAAATATAAATAAACAAAGCTGACCTGTCATACGTAATATGGTGATTCGTGGGAAAAATTGGTCCACATGGGAAATTTCTTGGCATTTGTGGGAAATTAGGAGTTCATCAAACAAGAGAATTTTTGTTGAAAAAAAATATATAAATGAAAAGCAAATGCTTCTCTAGTGTGAAATACTTGACTGCATAATTGCGATAGATGGCAAGACAATTTTCGGAATGTGTGGGAAAAATTTTGTCAAAAGGAAAATTTTGTTTGACGAGGCTAAACAGAGTTGCCAGATTGGCGGTTTTCCCGCCAAATTGGGCTGGTTTGAAAACGGTTCGGCGGGAAATTTTTGGCTTTGGCGGGTGGCGGTTTTTCAAAAATTGTGTCCATGGCGAATTTCTCCCTATTTTTCTTTGCTTGCGAGCAAAGTAGTTTTCCTTTTTTTCACTTTAGTCCCCACCTCATGTTGTGTTTTCTTCCTGACAAGGCAGAAGGGGTGGGGGGCATCTCACCCAACTATGGAAAGCCAGAACTTCCAACCATAATGCCTTTGCCACCCAATGATTGAAGGGACCGTAAAACAAAAACTTGGGAACTGTCCTAGGCTCTAGATCAGTGGTTTTCAACCTTCATGATACCGCGGCCAATCGGTTATAATGTATCCAACACTATAAGGGAGATTGCAGTGACGAGCTTCGCGCGGAGGCCTTCTGCTATAGTAGGTGTTGCTCCTGCCCGACGGATGTGAAACACAGTATCTAGACCACAGAAGCCTGTGAAAGAAACCGTAGCCTCCACAAGCGTGGAACTGGCAGGGCTCAAGCCCGGGAACCAGTTCTGTCTTAACGCATAGGCCCACCCGAGCATGGCCCTGGGGCCTCAGAAAAATGAGAGGTAGTTGTATTTTTCGGGGATTTTCCATGTAGGGAATAAAAAAAATCACTTGGCTCTAGGGTCCATGATGCTCTTAAAACGGCCCTGCCAGGAACCCAGAAGAGTTCTTAAATTTTTTGTTTACTAGATCGTGAAAAATCTGGTCTGGGACCCATACCTAATTTTTAAAATCATTGTACCAAATTTCGTAGGTACCTATGCACAATTTGAGGCAGTGTCGTCTTGACGCATGGGCCAACCCGGGCACGCCACGGAGGCCTTGAATGAAGAGCGGGGGGGGGGGGGGGGGATAGAAAATGATATATGGTTAAGATTTGCGAGATTAAGCATGTGAATTGGTCGGCTGAAGTTGGTTCTCAGTGGTTCCCAACTTCAAGGCGCAAATGCGAGCCAATCTCCCCGTTAAAAAGTCTCGCCACAGAGAGCAACAGTCCTACAAACAGTACAAATATTCAGTCATTACACTACACTCACTTCACTTGTGAGATATAGATGGCAGCACTAAAAAATCATACACGACACTAATCAGACTGTTAGGTACACATACTTACACTTCCGGCACAACGCACTAGGTAGTAAATTGCGCATGGCGATAGACCTGAGTTGTGCTCTGCTTCAAAAAAAAAAGAATTGGTAAGTTGGCATTTGCAGTCTGGATAGAGGGCTGAGCACAATCAATTTGTCCGGGGGCCCATGATGCTTTTAAGACGGCCTAGACTTCAGGCCATATCTGGGCCGTTTTTCCAGGAGAGAGAATGTGTAGCCCTGACTTTCGCAAAATTCACGAAAAAATGAAAAGGGGGGGGGGGGGGAGAAGTTAGCGACTATAACAGGAAAAGAGATATAGCCACTTTTGCAGCATAGAATATCGTCAAACTGTAGCTCGCTGGTTGCTTCATAGACGGCAGCACAAGTTCAAATATTTTGGGCTACTTTTTGGCTACCTTTGAAGCGGATTTTGGCTGGAAATTTTTTAAGGACCTGGCAACCCTGCTCTGAGGCTACCATTACTGGACAAACCCTAAAGCGTCTTCACACAGAGCGGATGCGGGCCCGCATACCTTTTCACACGAGCACTTAAGATCGTATCTTTAGTGAAATTCGTGCATGAAAACTATTTTTTCGCAATTTTTGTAATTTTCTCCTTCATTCCTAATTCAGTGCCCATAGGCAGCCTAGAGCCATTCGTTGGTGGTTTAATCTAGCGCCCCCCCATAGAATATGGGTATAAAGATGCCCATCACAAGTAGTCGATGGGGGAAAATATCTTAAAATATTTTCATAAGATTTTGAAAAAAAAAAATCTTTTTGAAAAAATAAGTCTTTTTGAAAAAATATGAAAGAAAAATTCCAAAAACATCCAATGATGTTCCAAAAAAAAAAAAAATTCAGGATATATCAAAGAATTTGCAAGTAGGAAAAGGGGAGGGGGTGGAGACTTTCAGAATGTCTGTACTTAGAAATATTCACATCACAATTCTCTTAAGCTGGGATTACACTATAAAAGTTTGATAAATGAATTAGCACCTATAGCAGTGATTATCGAACTTTTGCCACCTGCGGCTCCCTTGCCAATTCACGGTTTGTATCTGCGGCTCCTCATAATAGTCCAGCGGATGTTTTCCCCACATAAAAGAACCACTACAAAAAGCATAAATAAGCACACGAATAATATCTACAGCTCGCCCACGACACAATACTTTGAGAAACACTGGCTTTATAGCATTACACTCAGTTTCGTTACCAACAATGTTGATACGATTAAGAGTGTGATGGATGCATCTGATTTATAAAGTGGGTAGTGCATTTAGAGTCATGATGCAAATGGGTTGATATTTAACGAAGCTTTACTCATTGTGGAAGCTGTATGCGAGAATTATCCGATGGGGGAGACTGATACGTGCATCTCCACTCCAAAAAATCCAACTCGATAAAATCAGTGCAGTAACAAGATACATCTTTATTTTACAGACATCTTCAATGATAAACCTTGTATTAGTTAATTTTCAGCTCGTGAAGATGATTTGTGCTGCTTCTTCTTGTCATTGCTTCTGGTGACACCATTTTCTTCGGGGAAATCTCCCACTGCTTCCGGAAATTTATAACAGATACCCTTCTCTTCCAATGCTGCTTTCAGATCCCGCAACTTTTCTAATCTTTTCAGATTTCTCTTCTCGAGCTTCTCCTGGGATAGCTCAGCATTATGTTTTCTCCTCATTTTGTCACAAGCCAAAGGCATACCTTTTTCCCAGCCAAAAAAAGTATTTGGATGGACCTTCTCCCTTGGAACATACTTGCAAACGAGAAGTTTTTCGAAAAACAGGTAATTGTTCATCGTTTCTGCAACTACTTTTGCAACCTCTTCATGCTTGAACTCTATGAAGGCGAAACCTTTGCACCTTCCAGTCTTCCTGCTCCTGGCCAATCTCAACCTTTTCACTGTACCGAACTGGCTGAAGTACTCTCTGAGTTGCTTTTCATAGAACCCATGCGGAAGATGGCCAACATAGACAACTCCGCTGGACGCGTCTTGGACAATCTTGCCAGCAGCTTTTGCAGTTTTATACAGCTTCAGCCTTTCAACCAAACCAGATTCTCCACTTCCAGGTGGAGGAAGTTCTGGAGCATCTTTTTCAGGTTCATAGGCTACCTCGGTTGACGATTTGGTTCTGCGTGTCTTTTTCGCTTTTGGTTGCGAATCGAGGGAGTCTGCTCTCGGTTTTCCTCTTTTCTTCGAATCTTTCCTGGCCATCTTGTTCTTGACATGTTCGACGAAAGCATCCATGTTTGACTGTAAAAGAATAAGCATTAGTTTAAGAACATGAGCACACAGTACATAATTCTTTAAACAGAAGCAAGGCATGATGTTTGTAGCGTTCTATCTTCTACATAGGAAATTTGCAAAATGTTATGAAATTGAGGAAAATTTACTAGGATTTTACTATACTTCAAGAAATATAAGCACTTTGATTGTGACCCAGCTTTTAAATCTGTCGAGTCATTCATATGGGTTCCGGATCCCAGGGTAAAGAGAAGAATAACCTCTAGTGCTCATATATAGAATAATACGAGACAAACTGTTTCTCAGCACTATTCATAACTATACAGGGAGAAGAAAAATTTCCGAACCGACGTTTTAACTCCATCTGTCAGAAGAAAGTGGCGAAAATCACTCACCACGATTTGGATATCTTTTACATTTGTGATGTGGTAGAAAATCCCTCTAAATTTCCGCATTTCTACAGTAAAATCGGCAATTTTAACACTGATTTCTGTGGGAATCACCCTTTGCCTGACCCTCAAAGTGGTAGTGATGATGACTATGACGTCTATTCAAAAAGCCTCATTACTAGGAGAATTGAAAAAGTGGCAAACCATTATAAAGGCGGAAACTATTATAAATACACTGGCAGCGTTAAAGAAGTGGCAAACCATTGTAAAGGCATATACACGTCTGAAACACATTGCTGGGGAACCACATTAACTAAAAATAAACATTCCGAATGTGACTGTTGAGGCCCAGAAACAATTGTTGCCCAACAGTTTTTTGCCCATTCCAGGCAAAAAAAAAACTGTGGCTAAAGGAGCCTATCATTCACGTCGGGACCCATTTGGTATACGTGCACAATTTGGTGAAGATCGATCTAAAATTGTAGACTTGTATAGAGAACACACAGAAAATCAATTTTATATATATAGAATATAATATATAGCTAAGCTGACCATATTTACTCGAGAGAAATACGGGAAATTGATTCCAAATACAGGACACCACCAATTATTATATATATATAGATTTACTAGAGATGAGAGATGAGAATATTCTCCTGGATGTAAAAATTGGAGAATAATCGAGAATATTAATTTTTCTTTTAAATAATTTAACTTTTTTACTAATTTTTTTATATTGTGAAATATAAATCAGTTTTCGTTACCTGAAACATTTACAACAAAACAATTTTTGGTATAATCACTCCCCAATGACAACTTTTAGTTCGAGAATATTCTCCAGGTCATGATGAGAGGTTTTAAAAGTTTGGTTACGAAGATTTTAGAAACCATTAAATTCAAACATTAAAAAATTATTTTAAAATTAGATAAATTTTCAGAAATAAGTTCACAACAAAAGAAATTAAATCAAAGTTAATTGATAAGGAAGCTATTCTTATAAACTGAAGAGCCAAAAAAACTGGTCCAGGCATGAGTATGCAAATAAAGAGATATGGAACCAATCAGAGTACGGCGCTGCGGTCGGCAACGCCTATATAGCATAACAAGTGTCTGACATAGTTGTTAGATCGGTTACTGCTGCTACAATGACAGGTTATCGAGATTTAAGCGAGTTTTAATGCCGTGTTATAGTCGGCGCACGAGAGATGGGACATAGCATCTCCGAGGTCGCGATGAAATTTGGATTTTCACGTACAACCATTTCACGAGTGTACAGTGAAGATCGGAAATCCGGTAAAAAATTAAATCTACGAGATCGCTGCGGCCGGGAAAAGATCATGCAAGAACGGGACGACTGACGAGAATCATTAAACGTGACAGACGTGCACCCCTTCCGCAAATTGCTGCAGATTTCAATGTTGGGCCATCAACAAGTGTCAGCGTGCGAATCATTCAACGAAACATCATCGATATGGGCTTTCGGAGCCGAAGGCCCACTCGTGTACCCTTGATGACTGCACGACACAAAGCTTTACGCCTCGCCTGGGCCTGACAACACCGACATTGGACTGTTGAGGACTGGAAACACGTTGCCTGGACTGACGAGTCTCGGTTCCAATTGCTTCGAGTTGATGGACGTGTACAGGTATGGAGACAACCTCATGAATCCATGGACCCTACATGTCAACAGCGGACTGTTCAAGCTGGTGGAGGCTCTGTGATGTATGGGGTGTGTGCAGTTGGCGTGATATGGGACCCCTGATACGTCTAGATACAACTCTGACAGGTGACAGGTACGTAAGCATCCTGTCTGATCACCTGCACCCATTCATGTCCATTGTGCATTCCGACGGACTTGGACAATTTCAGCAGGACAATGCGACACCCCACACGTCCAGAATTGCTACAAAGTGGCTCCAGGAACACTCATCTGACTTTACACGCTTCCGCTGGCCACCTAAATCCCCAGACATGAGCATTATTGAACATATCTGGGATGCCTTGCAACGTGCTGTTCAGAAGAGATCTCCACCCTCTCCTACGGATTTATGGACAGCCCTGCAGGATTCATGGTGTCAATTACCTCCAGCACTACTTCAGACATTAGTCGAGTCCACGCCACCTCGTTTTGCGGCACTTCTGCGTGCTTGCGGGGGCCCTACACGATATTAGGCAGGTGTACCAGTTTTTTTGGCTCTTCAGTGTATAATCGCCTTCATTCTAAGATACAGAACTCTTGTTTTCTTCAATGCACATACACTTAAATTCTATATCACTCGCATTTCTTTAAAAGTTGTGCAATATTCAGCCCCTTGTTAGTTTAATTTTTTTGCTTTCAAATTTAAATATTGTGGTCTACAAACGTCAGTATTCCCATCTTGACGGGAAGACAGACAGGAACAAACGACTACTATTACAAATTACTAGAGAATATTCTTATCAAAAATAATTATTATTATACAAAAATAATCATTATTCTCAAGTTATTTATCGAGATTATTTATTATAATACATGTTATTACATATATTCTTGATAATACTTTCTGGAAAGATTTCGTTAACTGATGAATATTCTCATCGAGGACAATATTCGAGAATATTCTCAAGGATATTATATGTAACTATATTATCAATAAGAGGAGAATATTCTCATTAAGAACTTATAAGAATATTCTCAAATATTCTCCTCTAATTTCTTTCGATATTTTAAATTTTCTGATCTGCTCAAAATTTTATTCCGTATTGAAAGTTCTCGTGCAGCATCTGTTAATGCACTAATTGAACTTCTTTATTACCACCCCTAAAAGTTTTATTGGCTCAGGTTGTATAAATGGAGTTTTTAAAGCATATCTTCAATCAAAGCAGAACTGGCTGCACTTGATAGGCTATTCAAAGCATTGTTTTGCACGTTTAGGTGCATCTTCAATTGGAAAACTCAAATATTCTTTTCGATGAGAATATTCTCTGAAAGATTATTCTCGAGAATATTCTCTGAAAGATTGTTCTCGAGAATTTTACATCTCTAAGATTTACTATCATGGGTGGCATGCAGTTTAGACCCCTTCAGAAATTTGCCAACTGTGGCACCTTGGAAACGTTTGTTTATTCTCACTGTGCCAAGAAGGGAGCTTATACTACTTTTTCACCCACGGCGCAGAAATTCTACTCCTAGGAAAACCTGGCTTTAACCACTAAATTACTCAATCACTTACCAACTAAAGCTAGGTTTTTCTAACTAAAGGATTAGGTTTTTATCGCTGTGCATGTGAACTGAATTAGACCATTTTGCATTGGCAGAAACTTAATCACACTACGCATTTGTGTTTTCTTACCTTGGCGCATCAGCTCAGGGAGACTATATAACATATGGCCTTGGCATCAACTATTCTGCATGCTCCGATATGAAGAGAAAGAAAACATAAAAATGAAGGAAAGATCAGCGAAACGAGCAGCACATGACACATTTGACTCCTCCAGAAGCAGGCGGCCATTCCCACCTGGTGTAAAGCGCTGTCGTAAGCCATATTGCACTCCGTAGGAAAACAGTCATACTGCTTTTCTCATTGGTGAATGGACGACATCTTGTGCTGGGCGATTCACTTTGCATGCAGCACGGAAAACCTGCTCCTGGGAAAACCTGTGTGAACTGCCTTAAAGCTGGGTTTTCCTAGGAGTAGGCCTTTTGCACCGCGTGAACCAAACTGGATCGTTACGCTACACATTTGTGTTTGGGTGGGATGCAGTTTAGACCCCTTCAGAAAGTCGCCAACTGTGGCACCTCAGAAACGTTTGTTTACCTTCAGCCTCAACTGGATTACACTGTCTTCTCGGTCTGCTAGGGCTTTATTCCTGCTTAGTGAAATATTCTTGCCATGTATCCTGCTTAGTGAAATAATATTGCCATGTTTCTGGTTGTGGTGCAAACAGAGTTGACAATTACAGGCCGGGGACAGGGGCTCCCTTTAATGGCCGGAGGAGCGAAACAATGTCCGAGCGTAGCAAGGCGGCCAAGCCGATTGCAGGGGATGAAGCCGATTGCAGGCCGTACACCTACAGGTGCAGCCACTGATTTGCATATTCGCATGCACTTGTTAGCGATTGGGCGAAACGTTTTCTGCGCTAATGCATTGCTGAACTTCGTGTCATTTCACTTCCATCGCGCGTTGTTGCAGGATGTTCTGCTCGCTGTCGGGTTTCAGCACCGAATTTTTTAATTCTTGACGGTGTTAAATGGCTTCTGTTGGGCCAAGGCCTAGTAACTTCAACAACAGCGCATTTCGGATTATTTACGTGCTTGTGTCCTAAGGATAATTTCACGTGCATGTGCCGCAAGGATTATTTCTGTGCCGTTAAGGATGGGGGGGGGGGAAACAGGTGAGCGGTAAAAAAAAACCCTTTTTTTATTTCCCTTTCTCTCGGTTACCTTAGACTCGGCACTGCTTGGCGTCAAAGCAGTGCCAAGAAGGGTGCTTATACTGCTTTTTCACCCAATCATTACACTTCACTCACAATTTGAAGTATAGATGGCAGCACTGAAATATCAAGCACAAAACTAGCTACACACTAAGACTGTTAGGTGCATTTACTTTGTTCCAGACTCTGCTACGAAGCTGGGCTGAAAGAGATCTCGGCAACGGGATAAGTCCGTTGGCAGAGCCCTGGCGTTCATTCATTTATTGCTCTCTTTGGCGAGACTTTTTAAAGAGCAAATCGGCGCCCGCATTCGCACCTTGAAGTTGGGAACCACAGAAAACCAACTTCAGCCGACCACTACAGTGGCGATGGTGGGGTTCGAACCCGGGAGCTCTTTTATTACCACCCCTAAAAGTTTTATTGGCTCAGGTTGTAGGACGATGTCACAGTTATAGTTCACGACGACTCACCCAGCTCGAGTCGGCGTGCTGGGTGATTCACGTTGCACGCAGCACGGAAAACCTGCTCATAGGAAAACCCGGCTTTATCGTCTGCATACATTTTAAAGAACGTGAAAACTTAAAATCTAGTCGGAACAGATGTTGTATGGTCCGCCACTTGGCGTTTTTTGGCGACTTTTTTTTTCGGCGCCAAACATGTCCGACAGCCCGACTAAAAGTCGCCAAGACCGTCCGGACACTACGGCCGCAGAAAAAAAAAATCGCAGCATGAAAAAAATCAACAATAACAGTATAAATAACAAATAAAAATAATAAATAACAAAAATAATAAATAACAACTGTAAAAATAAATACTCTCATTTCTGGTTTAAATAAATACTCTCAAAACTAACCAAACATCGCTGGAAAGCCTATAGTCATCTAAACGGATATCGGAACCCCAGATATTTTATAATCTTCCCATTTTATGTCCCTAATTATTTCCAGAAAGCCATTGAAAACATCAATGTTTTTGTCTTCGCATGACAGCCGGAACAAAAAAAAAGCCAAATAAAATCTAAAATCTCGCTGCCTATTATATTCCGGCAGCGACGCCTTGACGTGTCGCCAGGCACTCTCAATTGTGTTTGTGTGACAACCAGTGATGGAGTCAACAAACTCTACGCTATGGTTAACTTTGAGGTGGTTGTAACCTATTTCCCCTAGATGATGATAGGCTTTCCAACAATCTGAATAAATAGTTCCCTTTTCTATCCATGTCTCGATGACACCTACGAGAGTAGCCGCGGACCTATCGCGAACGGCTACAAGAAACATCTTCCCTGAGCCCCTCTCTATGCCACCAAAAACCCACTGCCCCTCCACCCTGTGACCTCTATTATACTTCCTCTTCCCAAACTTAGATTCATCTATTTCTACAATCTTCCCTGTGCCGCCTATTTTTTCCGACTTGAGCTCAATATGATCTAGAATCATTTCGTGAACGAATTGATGCCAGTCGGCCAAGGTGTGAGATGAGAAAAAGAACTCCTCTCCTATCCTACTGGAGCTTTCACCTCGCACAATGGAATAGGTGAGCAGATAAATCTCATGGAGATTCAACTTGCTGCAGCAGAACCATGACCCGTACCTAACAGACTTCTGGGATCTACAACTCCTAACTGTGCATTCCCAAATGAAACCATCAGAAAGTTTTTTTTTCGGGACAACCCTCATAGCACAGTTGCATTTACTGCACAGCATTTCCGACCTAGTGAGCCGTGATTCTCTAAGGAATTCTCGGAAAAGGGACTTATTTCGGCACAGGTAGGATAAATAAAACACGATGTTGCCCGCTCCCTCTTTCCCCAAGGTCGCCCTACCATTAGAAAATGTTAGATCGAGGTCTTTAGAAATTATACCCTGATATTTCTTAACTACGCTAAATACAGAAGGCATGCCAAATGAATGAAATAATGAATGAAAAAAATATATAAAGGGAACGGTACAACCTGACCAGAAGAATAATCCAACGGAAACGACGAGAGAAACAAAAAACGAATGCACAAAACAAGAGACGCGCAGAAAATGGTACAACGACTGTATCGAAGTTTTGAAAGACGCGGTTAACAAAAGAAAAAACCCATTTTGCGAAGCGCGCGCCATCTGGAATAGAAAATTCTGGAAGAACGAAAATTCTAGAACACACGCAACCCAGAGACCCATTATGACGGTCTTGGCGACTTATCGCGAGAAAAAAGTCGCCAAAGTCGTGGCGGACCATACTGCATCTGTTCCATAGGTTTGTTGCGCAGCGTGAACCGAATTAGTCTATTTCGTGCCGACAGAAACGTGTTACATAATCACGCTACGCGTTTGTGATTTCCTAGCGAGGCGCATCAGATGAATTTCGCATCAGGGCGGCTATATAAAGTATATGGCTTTGGCATCAGCTACTCTGTCGTCTGCATGTTCCTGTTTGAAGGGAAGGAAAAGAAAAAACACAAGAGTGAAGAGAATATTGGAAAAACCGCGGCGCACGACGCATTTGACTCCTCCAGAAGCAGTCGGCCAATCACGCCCGACGTAAAGCGCTGTCGTCTGGCGTATTGCACTCTGTAGGAAAACAGTCATGCTGCTTTTCTTACTGGTCAGTGGACGGCGTGTCGCGTTGGGTGAATCACGTTGCGCGCGGCACAGGAAACCTGCTCCTAGGAAAACCCGGTTTTAATGCGTGTAAACGGGCTTAAAAAAAAACATCGCCAAACTCGATACGATCTCGTTTATGGAATCTTAGCCCTAACAAAGATATTCAACTTCCAAGATATATGGGACGTAATTAACATAAATATCGTACGTTTGTTATAAGTGAATAAATACGTTATTACGCATTTTTGATTTTCTAACTAAGAAAGGCTTATAAATCGGATAATGAAACTAACCAATGGTCCGATACTCACGGTTATTTAATGTATAAATTTTGAACTGGCGAAATTACAGTCAACAAAAACAACCACGAGGACAAACGACACTACACAACAGTCGACTTTGACCCTTTCATTTCTTCAACAGTAATGCCGTCATATCAGTTAACACACAAAAAAAGGAAAAGATGCAAAAGTTAAATTTTCAAACTCAATACGAATAAACGATTAAGCCTATTTTATTTAAAGTTAGAAAAAAAAATAGATTATTCATTTTTACAGAAATAATCGCTATGGTTTTTTTTTTTTTTGTTTTTTTTAAATCCAAAATCGGAAGTAAAACTAAAAGGCAAAAAACGCTATCACGGTTATCAATGTTGGCTGATTGATGTGAAATTGTCTGCATCGTCACCGTGGTTGCTTCCTTAAAAGAAAAAGGTTCAAGATGTCTAGAAATCCGTATTTCGGTGAGTTTTTATTGAATTCAATTCGACCATTTATTAAATAATGAGTTCGCACAATTCGAATTACATTCACCGCTCCTAAATGTATTTTCGCTCATTAAATATGGTTTTGGAGCCGTGTTATCGAATTGCAGTGGGATGATCCGAACCTGAAGTCACAAGATTTTAGGGGGGGTCCTTAACCTTTTCATGTTCCTCTGCAAGGCCGTCTTAAGAGTATCATGGGCCCCCGGACCAAGTGGTTTTTCGGAGGCCCTACCTGGTGAATCCTAGAAAATTTCAACTGGATCTTATTTTTGTGAGGCCCCTGGGCCCACGCGTTAAGACGGTACTGTTCCTCTGACCCATTTTGTTCCAAGAAGATGAAAGCCCGGGACTACCCAGCCCCTGTGACATTAAGACTGAGCAGACGGACCTACGGAATGATAACACTAGTCTGTACGATATCAGATGATTGAAAACTAATAACTGTCCTTAGCTCACTTCTTTTATGCTGATTACAGAACTGTTCTTAGTTTTTTTTTCTATCACGTACAGTTCGTTTGCAATCGACCCGAGTTGATTTTGAAAAAGGGCAGTATTCACCAACATGGTTTAAACTGTAGTCACAATTTTCGGATGAGAGATCAACATAGATTGGTTAAATTCAGGTTTTAAACCAATCTATGTTTATCTCTCATCCGAAAATTGGGAACAGCTGTCGTATGGTCCGCCACTTGGCGATTATTTGGCGCCACACATGTCTGATGGCCTGATGAAGAGTCGCCAAGGCTGTCAGACACTACAGACGCCGAAAAAAAACATCAGTGTGCAAAACATAATAGAAACCACCAAGCATAAAAATCAAAACAAATATCAGAAAAAATTACACCTGGCCCATTTTTTTAATAATAATAAGATCGGGGCATAAGGAATTCTGGGCATAAATATTCTATGTATTAAAACTAAAACCCGGACCCTTTTTTTTAAATAAACGGATCCGGGGGAACAGCTGTCGTATGGTCCGCCACTTGGCGATTATTTGGCGCCACACACGTCTGATGGCCCTATGAAGAGTCGCCAAGGCCGTCAGACACTACGGACGCCGAAAAAAAAACATCTGCGTGCAAAACATAATAAAAACCACCAAGCATAAAAATAGAAAAAAATATCAGTTAAAAAAAATTACACCTGGCCCATTTTTTTAATAATAAAAAGATAGGGGCATAAGGAATTCCGGGCATAAATATTCTATGCATTAAAACTAAAACCCGGACCCTTTTTTTTAAATAAACGGATCCGGGCATGAAAAATTCTGTACGTTCATTTTAAATAATAAACCGATAAAACAGAAGGCATGGCAATGGATGAATAACTAATAAATACAACGAAATAATAAAATGGTATGATACGACCTGACCAGATAATAATCCAAATAACTAGAGCTACAGAAGGGAGGAATAATAATGAGAGAGAGAGAGACACGCTGGAAATGGAACAACGGCTGCTTAGAATTTTTGAAAAAATGCGGTGAACAAAAGAGAAATCCTGTTTGGCGAAGCTAGCGCCATCTAGTATCACTTAACGAAACCGGAAAAGTGTTAAAAAATACGTCAACCCAGAGAAGCATTATGACGATCTTGGCGACTTATCGCGAGAAAAAAGTCGCCAGAGTCGTGGCGGACCATACTGCATCTGTTCCGTTTTCTATTACATTTGTGGAAATTTTGTAGTACTTGAGCAAAGAACGCAGACTTTGTGAAGAGAGCCTACTCAGTGCCGTCTTAACGCATGGGCCCACCCGGGCACCTCACGAGAAGAGGGGTGTCAGAAAGATGAGTAGTTAAATTTTTCGAGAATTTCTAAGGTGGGGCCTCAGAAAAATCACTTGGCGAAGGGGCCCCCCATGATGTTCTTAAGACGGCCCTGAGCTTACTATGCTTATTATAAAATAAAACTACGTGATCAGGATAAGGCATGGGCGCCAAAGAAAGTTTGTCGCTATTGTGTTGAAAGGTTAAGGTTATGGACAAACGGAAAGGAAACGTGCATGCCGTTTGCAATTCCTATGGTGTGGAGGGAGCCTAAAGACCACCTTAATGACTGTTACTTCTGCTTAATTAATGTACAGGGGTGCAATGCAAAAAATAAGAACAAAATTATGTATCCAACCATTCCTTCAGCCATTAGGTCAGTTCCACATGGACAAGAACTGCCTGCCCCTGTTCCTCCAGCTGCTTTACAAAACGTGCAGACGATGTTGAATGTGAACATGCTGCAATCTCAGAAAATGATAGTGATGATGTCTATGAGCCTGAAGATGACTTTGATTCACAACAGTTCCCCCAGAGTGAACTTAATGATCTAGTACGTGCCTAAGGAATCTGCAGAACTACTTGGCTCCTGGCTTAAAAGCAAGAATCTTCTGGCACCAGGAACACATTTTTCTTGGTACACACACAGAGAAAAGGAACTACTTCCTTTATTCTCAAAGAAGATTCATTGGTTTACTGCAATAACATAAACAAGTTGATGCACTTCTAAGGCATTGAACATGACTCTTCCGAGAGTAGTCTCAAAGTCGTGTTACTGCCTAATGGGAATGTATTTGGGTTCATTCTTCATTCCTGTGGCCCATTTATTTCAAATGAAAGAGACATTTGAGAACATGAAGGAACTGTTAAGAAATATTCAGTATGTGTTACACAAATGGCTCATCTGTGATAACTTCAAACTTATAGGAATACTATTACAACACAACAAGCTGGGTACACAAAAATGCCTTGCTTTCTATGTGAATGGAACAGTCGGGCAAAGCAAAAGCATTGGATTGTGAGAGTTTGGGGGACTGAATATATCCTGCACGAACCGCTCGTAGACCCCAAAAAAATCTTGCTTATTGTTGGATGTTGAAGAGGGACAGAATCATAGGCACAGATAGACTTGGAAGTCTGGGGGGGGGGGGGCACGATGATGATGTCGATTCATACACAACATATACATTAGATCTGCCCACTCCCTTTTTGATGCTGGGGGGGGGGGCATATCTCCGCCCATGGACAGAATTGATGGAGGATCTGTAAGAAAGTCAAAAAGGAGAAAGTTTGTTAAATGGAACACTGTTTACTTTTCGTTTTATTAAAGAATAGTCGTGAAATTATTAGGACAGCTCTTTACAGTATTTTTAAAGTGTGTAACCAAATACTTTGTATGAAATGGTGATTGATTTTTGATTACATTAGTTAAAATATTGAAAACATGACTTCTTATTTTTTGTAAAAACCTGACACGATAGACAAAAATGGAAGTCATTTCTGGAATCAGCATCAAAAATTGATTCAGGAACACTGACTTTTAAGGAATCATCTGACGAAAAGTTTAAAAATGCAGACTAGTGTAATCAGCGCGCAATAAAGTACAAACAATGTTAATTGTTCTCTTCCCCCCTCCAAGCTCATGGACTCCTCCTTCCTAAAACCTCTCCGAGGACTCTTGGGTGAAAACCTTTGGAATAAATACGGGGCAAAAAAAGTAGGGCTGGTCTTGATGAATTAGATCGGTTAATTGTTCAATTGTTAGTCACGGTACAGAAATATTTGTTGTGCTAATTGATTGGATCAGTCGTGATTGAAATTTGTGTCTTAAGTTTGTACTTTATCCTAATTTATTTAACGCAGTGGTTCCCGAAGTGTGGGTCGTGTTATTGAACAGGGGGGGGGGCTGCGAGAAATTCTCGAAAATGAAAACGTTCAAAATTCACCCTTATTTTTTACAGCATATGTGAAAATAAAAATACCTCAACTTAGCTGAACAGCTGTTTAGGCTACTACAGTCGAGTCCTGTTGTAGGGAAAAAAATCGTTTTAACGAACATTTTTCTAATCCTCCAGACAAGTTTACATAGGAACAGTGCGAAAACCTGGAATTCCTTTATAATGAAATTTCGTTATAACAAAGTGATTTCTCCGGTCTCTTGGTGTTTGTTATGGTTCCTATTGTTTGTTATAAAGGGATTCTGCGTGTACAATAATCAATATATTAAGTTCATGTTTGAAGAGATTCAGAAACAATCCTCCAATTTTGGAAAACAGAACTTCGTTATAACAGACTAATAGACCATCACACTGATTGTGTTTGCAGTAGTCCGGTGACATTTTCACATGCTGGTTGAAGAGGAGGGAAAAATCTTTTTTTTTTTCTTCCGTTTCGGCGGCATTTTTGAGGGTTGCCCCAAAATGTTTTTACTGTGTTCATGTACAGTAACCTCTTTTTGGTAAGATAAGGGGGTTATATCTCATTTTTACGTTTTTCGCCCTGGGTATGAGAATTTTCGGTGGATATCTTTCAAAAAAATGTTTTAGATTGAGATATTTGCATATTTATATTATATATAATATATGGCGTTTTTTTTGGGTTGATTTCACATTTCGTGATAGTGTGATAATGTCATTTGTTTTCTTTTCAATAATTAGATCATGATGATAGAGATAGAGTCCCGAGTCAAAGGGGACCAATAGGACGCCACAGAAAGTTTGGTTACACGAGGGTAAATCCTAGAGGTGAATTTTTTTTGTATATTTTGCATTTTTCTTGTAATAAAATAACTTATTGACGTGGTAATCCTATCCTTAACTGATGATTTCCTGCTTAAATATTTTGTTCAACTTAGTTGATTAATAAAAAGTGTTTTAGCGATCTTTCAATTTTTTTTTTTTCTTGTAACAATCTGATAACATCAATCCATTGTTTGCTCACTATTCTATTTCATTCATCTTTTTGTCTACAACCTACCCAGGATATAGCTTTATGAATCCATGTGATTTTCATTTCAGGTGGCAGTCGTTCACGTTATCATGATGCTGATGGGGATGTCGATATGAATGCTCCAGGATCATCATGGAATACAGAAAGGAAATTGTGAGTGTTATTAGGCCTATTTTTTTCTTCCTTGCCTGTATCGGTGAAAATCCACCAGCATGACTTTGCAATGATGAATCAGTTAAATTACACATTTTAATAGCGATGCAAAAAAAAGGGTTGAAATCTTTCTACAGCCCTGTTTACTTGTGTAAGATCAAGTTTGGTTTGGTGAGAGAAATATACCAGTTTTTTTATTTCCCCATGTAAATAAGGCCTATGAGAAACCTGCAAACTACTCGTAAATTAATGTTTTGAACCAAACCCCACAGCATCTGTGCCACAATCGGCATGCCGTGGTATCAGGAGTGGTGCACAAACTTTTCAAAAACTAAAGAAATTCTATATTCTATTTTGTTTTCAATATCGATGAAATTCTGAATTTTTAAATTATCCTTTTCTTATGAGTGATGGTATTGTAGGGCTGCCAAACCTATATTTAGTATGGCAAGCACTCTTAAAATAATTATGTGATGACTTTTTATTCAATGCGTTTCTCTTCAGTTTATTTTTGAGTATAGTTGCTGGACGTCCCATGTGTACGAGATTCAGGATTGTCCGCATGGAAGACATGCATTGTATGATATAATTTACATTGTATATCCGTGAATTCTTGGGGGGGGGGGTAAGTCCTATTACAAATTTTATTGGGAAGGTGGGGCAAAGCACTTTGAGTCCTCAGGTTCCTGTATCTCAACATGGTGTAGATAAGATGAACTTCTACTGATGTACATACATACACAATCTGCATTGTGATAATCAAATTTTTGACTCAAAAGTGAAGACAATTTAGAACTAAAGAGTGCCAACTGAACATTTTTGCAAAAATAAGAGAACGGCCTAATAATATTTTACAGGGACTCGCACAATGTTCTGATTCTGTAAAAACGGGGCGTGTGTAAGGTTTGCATGTGTTAAAATATGTAGAGTGCCGTGCACATTAAAAATAATCTTGATTATGACACGGCTTGGAAAAGGGTTGACCATCCCTGGCTTAGACAATAGGCTACTTGATTTTTTTTATAGACTTTGAAAATTCTAACATTTGTAAATAGTAGAAATCAATTTTTCTCTTCTTTTTTTTTGTGATACAATATAAGGAAAACGGTTTCACTTCACCTGTGAAGGAGAATCATTTTTAGGACAGTCAGAACCTTGCCGAAATTCTTGGCACCACTGGTGTCTCGCTCCCCCTCCCATGTAGATTAGCCTAGGTTCTGGCATGCCTGGGCACAAAATAGGATGACTTACAAATTACTCATAATCTAAAGGTACGATGTATACATGAAAAAAAAATCTGTTTATATCAATTATCTCTGTCTGATGGTAAAACAAAACAAAAAAAAACTTGATAAACTTCTAACTACCTGTACTCTGCCTCTTTTGAGGTAACGGAAGTAAGGTGCTTTGCATCAGTCCGGGGCTGTGAGCGGTTCTATCTATTTATCTAACTACCTGTAATTTTTTGAAAATTCGATTTGATCCAGGGTTGGCAAGGTTTTGGATAGTACGGTAAAAACCATGGTAAATACAGTGGTTTTTACCGTACTGTCCAAAACCTCCTATTTATAACTATAAGTGAAAAACTTTGCAATTTGATAAAGAGGTAACTTCTATAATCAATTAAACTTTATATTATATAAATTATATTATATTATTAATTACATTAAGTATAATAAAATTTTGAAATTCAAAACAGTATATGCAAAGGGTTGGAAACATGAAAAGTGTAAATTATTTTTCATTTTATAAATTTTTTGTCACTTTCTGAATTTTTTTTTTATTTGAAAACAATACAGGGTGTTCCAAAAAGTTAGACCAAATATTAGAGAGGTAGTAGAATACCCATTTCAGTACAAGAATTTTAATTAAGAGACATGATTTTTTTGCTGTGAGATCAGAAATTAAACTGGCTAGAGGTGTGCAACAAGCACCCATTTGCAGGGCTCCCACTCTTCCTACTTTTCAGTAAAATGTCCTACTTGCTCGGTTTTGTCCTACTTTTTACCAAGTTCTATCAACAAAATTTATGTAATTGATTTTAATTGAGCAGGGAATCCTTGATATATTGCCAAATATTACAAATGTTGGAGATTATAATTAATGATTCTGCCAAAGCAGAAATTGTATCGTTTTAAAGGTTATTTGGGGACGGGGTGTATGTGGACCATTTGATTTATTAGTTTTTCATTTGCTTAGTTTGAGGGTTCAATAAGTATAGTAGTCATTAAAAACTTCTGCTGGTTGAAAAAAAAAAATGTTTGTATTTATTACTCTTCATGGTCTTGGACAGTAACTAGCATTCATCATTCAAAATTATAGCACAAATAGGTGAAACAACAGTTTGCATTACAAAGCAGTTGGATACATAGGCCTATTCTAAGTTTGGTGATTGTGATGCTACCCTAGTAGCATTCAGTTGTCTTCTGTATTTTTAAGGCATGAATAGGCATAAACAATATTTACCAGAGTTAGCAAGATTTTGGATAGTACGATAAAATATAAAATCGTACTGTCCTAATCTGTCCAAAACCTCATATTTATAACTAAGTGAAAAACTTTGCAATTTGACGAAGAGGTAACTTCTATTATCAAATAATAAACTTTATATTATATAAATTATATTATAATATTAAAATTACATTAAATATAAAATGTTGAAATTCAAAACAGTATGTGCAAAGGGTTATATAACTGATATCAGGTTATCAAACAATTGAAACTGAACTGTCTTGAGGTTAGATATTAGATTTATGAAAACATGAAAGATACAAGAATGGGATAAAAAGTTGTTGCATGGAAATCAGAAAAAAACAATAGATATGACTACAGAATGAAATTAAACTTGCGTAATAATCGAGCACTAATAATCAAGTGCAGCTGCACCTTTTAACATTCGATATAACACATAACTAATTTAGCTGCCCTATCTGTGCCAAAATGATTTCTAAGATAACAAAATTTGAAAATATTCTTTCAGTTGATGCATAACTTGGGCGACATGAAAATAAAAAAACAATGTGTTATAGACAGTCTTTTGATAAGCCTTCTTCCAGTGTTTTTCGTATTGCTGTCCCCCATATGATAGAACTGTAAATATAGCTTGAATTTATTCGGTAAAATATTAGCTTCTAGCCTCATAACTGCAGCAATTTAAATTTAACAAAAACTTTGGGTCTTGAAGTCTTTTATCCATCATATAGGCGTAATCAGTGTTTGTGAAATTGTGTTTTGTTAGTCATGAGTAGGTGCTACATAGTAGCCTCATTTTCTTCAGATATATTTTCTTTTATTTATAATTAGTTTTTAAAAATTGAGAATGCAAAATAGAAAGATCAATTTAAAATTAAAAAAAGTTTGAAAAGTCAAAACAGAACAATTTGCATCAAATAAACACTATACCATTGATCTATATTCACATCATTATATTGCTATCTAATAAAAAATAATATTTATGTTGAGTTTCACAATAATGCAATGATTATAACCGTGACTATGCGTATTTGGTACCTTCAATATAATATATTTTTTAAAGAAAAGTGTTTGGAGGGATTCGGCAGGGTTTTGGACAATCACTGTACTAAATACAGTACCTGCTTCATAACCATACTGTGATGATTGGTGAGGTGTATACGAAGCGACGAACATGAAGCATTCCTTTATTTTGCATTAACATGCGAAATACACAACCCTTCGTGATGAAGGTTAAAATCGAACTCTCAAGAATGTCTTCTCTCGATACAACTTAAATCTCACGTGTCTCGTGAATAAAAGTATTGCTGTACATCCTTGTTAACAGCTTGCCTGTTACATACTCCCCCCTTTGGTTTCGCGGACGTCCCGGCAAGGAACCAGCAATAGGCGTTGTGGGAGGTTGTTCAGTGTTCTTGTTAGTTCCAACTTTGAGTGGTCGTACCTTCTTTCGTGATGGCACTGCGGATACAGCATCCGGTTTCGCACATGGTGTGAGAGCAGAAGTACGATATACGCTGACAGAGACACCCGATTTGGCCGGATCAGCGACTATGTACCTCGTAGGCGATCTCTGGGCTAGCACAGGGTACGGTCCATCTCGTTGTGGCGTGAACTTTTTCGACCAGTTCTTCCTTCGAGAACTCTGCTTGGAACCGTTGTCAACATAACCTTTACGTTCATCCCGTTTTTGTTCCACCTTCTGCTTCACAGAAACTCTTGTAAGGCTTTGCATGGGAGTCAACCTGTTTTCACGACTTCTTTGGGCATGGCTACGACCTTCTGATCGACGCGCGTTAGGGTTTTGATCCGAATATTTAATGCCGCTCCCCCTGCATTTATCGTTCCCTTCTCTAGCACTGCTTATACTTGTTTTGGGTCCTTGACTCATGGAAGCTATTGCTAGACGTTATTGTTTGGCTTGGCATTTTACAACGATGCAGTATGTGATAATATCCTGGTGATCCTGGACTGCGTCGCCTGGCACCGGAAAGTTCGACTCGTTCGTTCCTGCGGAAACGTAAGTCTAGTACTTGCCTGCCTGTCAGAGTAACTCGTGGTTGCCTTTGCACCGATTGGTGATGAAAGCTTCTTGCGGATCGGTGGATTTCGCTATGGACAGCAAGACGTGGATAGCCAGAAACATGACGTGGATAGTCACGGACGCGACTTGTTTGGTTCCTGAGACGTCTAGACCAATCGCACCGCTGAGGTTCCGATGCCATATCTTCTCGTCGAATCCTCTCCCCTGTTTCTTCTTGTCGAATTCTTTCTTCTGCTTCTTCTTGTCAAATTCTCTCTTCTACGAGGGTCTGTAGCACCCCTTTTGCGAAGACCTCATCGTATTCTTTACTGGACGTAATCAGCTTCTTCAGCTCTATCACTTTCATCTCGGGTTCGGTAGGTTCGCCCATCTCTTTGGCAAGGCGACGGAGTTCGTCTTTTCGATATTTCGCTAAGTAAGACATTTTCACTCACTTGCTACCTAATTAGGATGTCCGCTTAGCTAAAAACACTCACGCGTCTATTTTAAACGTTGGGCGCCAATGTGACGATTGGTGAGGTGTATACGAAGCGACGAACATGAAGCATTCCTTTATTTTGCATTAACATGCGAAACACACAACCCTTCGTGATGAAGGTTAAAATCGAACTCTCGAGAATGTCTTCTCTCGATACAACTTAAATCTCACGTATCTCGTGAATAAAAGTATTGCTGTACATCCTTGTTAACAGCTTGCCTGTTACAATAGATAAAAAATAAGATGTGGAGTAGAAATAACATTTATGACAAACTAAAAAACTGAAAACAGTGTTTATATTTAAACAGTTATATACGTGATATTAATTTACTATCAGATTTCCAACTTAAAACCATCAATTTGGTGAAAGTTTACTTAGGAAAAAAAACAAATGACACCTTTTTGAAATATTTTTGATTTAGTTTTATTTTCTGCTAGTATTTTTTGTAATATGTTAGTATCATGGGAAAAAAAAAAATCCAAAAGGTTTCCACATAACATTTTGAAACTTGGAGGTTTTAGACAGTTTCGGACACTTTTGGACAGTTTCAGACACTTTTGGACAGTTTATCCCGCGTGTCCTGTCCAAAACCCCAACCCTGATTTGATCCGGATTTAAAACCCAGAGAAGTTGGTAATTTGTAAGAGCTTTCAATTAACACTCAAATTGTTTGTAGTTTTTTTTATGACAAGACTTTTACTTTTGTTTTTGCAATGTGTTATCGATATGTATAAAATGGATTTTCTGCATATGTGTGTATGTATGTCCCCTATACAAATCTTCAGTTTTTAGACCAATCTTCGCCAAATTGTGTGTGTATACCAAACAGGTTTCAACTTGAACGATAGGGTACTTTAAAAGTTCACCAGCACCTGGGAAAATGCCCGAAATGGGCAAAAAAAGCAAACAAACTGTCTGGCAACAATGATTTCTGAACCTCAACAATCACTTTCGGATTGTTTACTTTGGTTGCCGTGGTTCCCTAGCAATGCGTTTCAGACATGTATATGCCTTTACAATGGTTTGTCACTTCTTTAATCCTGTCTGTATATGTATAATAGTTTATATATGCCTTTATAATGGTTTCCTTCCAGTAACTGAAGAAAACCCTGGCAGCTATAGGGTATTGTGGCTAGTTTTATAATATTTCCTGCCTCTTAAAAAGTACCTTTTTTGCAGTCAAGTACTTTAAAAGTACCTTTTTTGCACCTTTTTTAATCAAAATTTAAAATCAATGTGCTCACAGACAACATTCCTTCTTTATTAACAGGCATCCATACAGAAATCCGAAGCATGGGAAAGATAGAAGAAAAAGAGGCAATAATAAGCTCATAAGTGAGTTTTTCTCGATAATCTTATATCAAAGATTAAAATTATTTTTGATTCAACCATAATTTATTTTTGTTTGTCTTGTTCCAAGTTTGAATGGTTTTTTTTATAAATATTCCTAGGTATTTTTCCAAACATGTACTTGCATGAAATCAACAGGCTTTCTGGATATTATGCCAAGGTGAACAAGAAAAAAGTGTTTATCGCCACCGAGAATGGCGAGAAACAAAAACAGTTCCCGGTGGAGGGAAACACTTTTTTCCTGTTCACCTCGGCATAATATCCACAAAGCCTATTATAGCCGAGCAAAAAATAATCCATCTGTAATGCACTTGCATGTTTCTAACTTGTGTTCTTTTTTCTCACATTCTTATTTTTAGGAAACCATGTAAGAGGTTCCCATTTTCAAAATCTCCCAGATAGTCCATGGTACAGAGTCCTGGTAAGTGTAAAGAAAATATGACTTCTTAAAACCTTTTAAAGGGCTTTGTTAATGCTGGTATCGTTCGCCTGTTTACATTGTTTTCTATGGGTGCTCGGAATATGTCTATTCTTAATAGGTTTTTTTTTTTAAAAGCAAGTACAGTACAACTTGGATTATCAAACCTTCATTTATCGGAAATACTGTTAACCAGTTACCGGGGCAGTAGTATGTGTATGAGCAGGGCCACAACCATAAACAAAAATTTATTCCGTTGCTTGGGGCTAGTATATATTTTGGTGCCCAGCTCCCGTTATTTTGAATGGAAAAAGAGTAAACTTGGTGCCCTTCCTGCTGTAGTGGGGGAGAGGTTGGGAGATACCATGAAAAAAATCATATAAAGAGGGGTATTTTACTGAACACTTGTCCAAAACAGATTATTAATATATTTAGTTTTGTACTGTTTTTAAACTGAACTGTATGTGCTGCAGTTGCTGCCATCATGTTAAGGCCTATCAGCAATGCTGATTCAGCATAAACATCAGTTCTTGGATATTAAGGAAATGTGTAGCTTTGTTGCCATGCGTGATTAATATTTTATTTTTTATATATATCAATGTTATTCCAGATGCACTCATGTTCATACTTTTTACAGATACCACAAGGAAAGAAGTTTGGAAGACAATTCATCTTGAAATCTCTCGTGTCGCTGAGCCAGTTGCCTGTCATTCCATTCAATGTTAGTATTAGATAACCTATTTTCATTTCCTATTGTGTAAAGGGTGTTTATAGCATGTTCTAAGACTTTTAAGGACATGCCTTAACTGATGCCTTGAAATTCTCTGCGATGGGGGTACCTTAGTGCCCTTATGGTGAGCTGCTCTTGCATTTATCAACATTTTGGGTGATCAGGTGTATGATAAAAATATTTTGCACCTCCTGTACTGATTATTAGATGCCCTAGGGAGAGAGCACTTGGTGACGGGGCGCACAAATGTATTGAAGGTGATTTTTAGCGAGAGATATAAAAGAATATCGTTATATATATATAGTAGTTTCAAATTCTTTTCAAAAATTATTGTTGTACGGGAATTTATCATAGTAAAGGATACCAGTGCATCAAGATGAATTCAATAAACATTTAGCCTATGAGCAATTATAAACAAGATTTGGAGAAATATTGTTGTAGCAAGGTTTGACTATAATTAAAATTGGCTGTAATTATAGAAACCATGTGTTTTGATTCTCAGGTTTAGTGTATTCGTAGAAATAATGTAAGCAAACTGAGATTCTGTGGGCAGAATAGACATTTTTCTGTGACCACAGATGTACGCTGTCAAATTCAAGGTCTCTACAATGATCATGGAGGGGGGGGGGGGTCAAGGTATGAGAGGTAAATTTCTCATTTCTGATTTGTAACATAAATCACAGCGCCTCCTGAGCAGATAACACTGTCTGATGTATCAAAGTACATAGTTTCAAAGCCAGCTCGTTTCTTGTCAATCTTTTTAACTGGAGGTATACTCATGAAACAAAGGTAGTGCTGTGGCACCCACATAAACACATGGCTATCTTAACTGGGTTTTCATACAGAATGGTTTCGACAACCAACCTTTCAGTTATGGAAGAGAATTGGGCTGTAAACAGTAGACACCCAGTTTAGTTTGCCATTGTGTGGTCATAAGATAACTAAATGCTCGAGATATAAAGGCAATTTTTGTTTTTTCATATTGTATAAGGCAGTGGTGTCAATGTATTTGCCTAGAAATGCACATGTAATTTTTTATTAGGAGGGTAGCTAATGTGTTAAAGTTTTATTGCTAAATACTTCTACTTCATTTATTGTGCATAGTTATCATCATTACTATTGTATGACCACTGAAAGATGACTTAGAAGAAAAAGAAAAAACATCCAGGGTTGCTGTTTTCTTATCTTTTTTACATATTTCTCCTTACTGAAGAATGAAACTTATGTTTTGGGGATGAAGGTCATAAGCCATTTTTCCGTGGTCCAACAAATATATAGCAACTTGTTTGCCGTTTCTGACCACAATGGTGACCACCGCTTTTGGTGTTGCCGTTATTTTCAGTGTCCAGCAAAGCTCAAGCAATGGCCCACATAAACTCAAGGGGAAAATAATTAATTTTCTATTGGGCATGTAGATACACTGTAATTTCAGTGTTCATGGGTTGATTTGCAAATTCATATCAGAAAATATTATGAACACAGATCTTTTCTGTAAATGCCAAGGTGTTTTTTCTTACATGTGTGTGAAATTTTTTCTCATAACTTGTCAAAAAACATGTTCCTTGAATTTTTCTAAATCTTATTTTTTTTTATAGTTTCAGTTAGAAGGAACTGCGGCAGTGTTCTTTGTCAACCGTCTTGACTCTGCAATAGAATTGAGGAATGCCAGCAAGGTAGTAACAGCACCAGATGGTTTGAAGGTAAAGTTCTGCTTGACTAGGAAATTACTTGCAGTTGAAGCTCTTTTTCTCAAAACTGAAAGAAGAAAAAAATCTTGAGATAAATAATTTTTGAGAAATGAATCTCCCGAATCTCAGCTAAATATTCAGCAATAGTTTTAGTAAAGATCAAAGTGCTGCAAGTTTAAGATCACAAAGTCTACAAAATAAATTCTCATATTGGTAACCACCTATTCTGAAATCTCATCTTCAATATTTATCTTTAATATTTTTCTGAGAAACGTTGGAACTCTTATTTTTTTGGCCCTTTGGAACTAATTCTTTGTCAGTATGAAGACCAAATCCAAACTTGGTTTGAGAAAACAATTTTCAGCAGTCTCATGAGCTGATTTCTCACTATGCTGAACAGACCATCCAACAAATAGATGATGAGTAGATTCTTATGTGTATTAATGTCCTCAATAAATTTTTCCTTTTCTTACCTTTAATTCTGGTATTAGAATCAACTACAGGGTTTGGTTTCTTCTGGGACTGGTGAAAAATTATCAACACAAAAAATCTTGGAGCCCGTCAGTCAACATTGAGCATTATATTTATATTAGTCAAGTAATATCAATCACTAGAGATGTGAGGTGAGATTATTCTCCGGAGAATATTCTCCTGGATGTAAAAATTAGAGAATAATCGAGAATATTCATTTTTCTTTTAAATAATTTAAATTTTTTTACTAATTTTGTTTATATTGTGAAATATAAATCAGTTTTCGTTACCTGAAACATTTACAACAAAACAATTTTTGGTATAATCACTCCCCAATGACAACTTTTAGTTCGAGAATATTCTCCAGATCATGATGAGAGGTTTTAAAAGTTTGGTTACGAAGATTTTAGAAACCATTAAATTAAAACATTAAAAAATTATTTTAAAATTAGATACATTTTCAGAAATAAGTTCACAACAAATCAAAGTTGATTGACAAAGGAAGCTATTCTTATACAATCACCTTCATTCTAAGAAGATACAGAACTCTTGTTTTCTTCAATGCACATACACTTAAATTCTGTATCACTCGCATTTCTTTAAAAGTTGTGCAATATTCAGCCCCTTGTTAGTTTAATTTTCTTGCTTTCAAACTTTAATATTGTGGTCTGCAAACATTAATATTCCCATCTTCTTGACGGGGAGAGTGACTATTCTCTCAAAGGACTACTATTATAAATTACTAGAGAATATTCTTATCAAAAATAATATTACAAAAATAATAATTATAATATTCTCAAGTTATTTACTGAGATTATTATAATACATGTTATTACATATATTCTTGATAATACTCTCTGGAAAAATTTCGGTAACTGAAGAATATTCTCATCAAGGAGAATATTCTCTCGAAGGACTAGGTCTATTATTAATAACTTCAGAATTCTTATTTTATATACGAATATTCCCCAGTAATTTATGAAAGTAGTCCTTCCAGAGAATATTCTCAAGGCTATTATATGTAGCTATATTATGAATAACAGGGGAATATTCTCAAGCACTTACAGGAATATTCTCAAGTTATTTATAATAGTAGTCCTAGCAGAGAATATTCTCCGAAAGATTATTCTCGAGAATTTTACATCTCTATCAATCACATTTGATGATGTTTGTGTTAGGAACAAAAAAAATTAGTGATATATTTTTTTGCTTTTCTTTTCTATTAATGTTTTTCTTTCCCTCCTCACTAAATGTATTTGCAGATGGCTGTTTTTGTTTCTGCGTGTCCGGCACCAGGTGTAATTATGGAGAGTGAAATTCTGATGAAACTCAAAGTGAGAAAGCGATGATTTATTTGCATGGTCAAAGCTATAATTATTCATAATTGTTTATAAGGTTATGAAAGCATAAAAATTTATCAATGTACATCAGTGGTTCTCAACCTGGGGGCCGCAGGATATTCCAGGGGGCCATAAAGGAAAGTATCGCAAAAGGGGAGCCATGGCTGTTGGTAATGGGGCCACAAAGAAATTTATTAAAAGAGTGATTAAAAAAAATTAATTTCAAACAAAATGCATAGAATATTTTTTCACAATTCTTTTTTTTTTATCACGTATTCCCAAGAGATCTTTACGATCTGTCCAGGGAATTTGTTAGTGTGTGTTAGTAGACATCCATGCCCGAACCCAGACCTGCACAGTCAAAAACTAGCTCCCTAACCACTGGACTCTAAGGCGGCGTTTCCTTATTTAAGTAACGTTAACATAAAGATTTGATTGATTTTTCAACACTGCAGGAAATTTCAACACCGAGCATAAGGATCTGAGTAGTTGAAAAATGAAATTTCGTACTTGAAATGTCAAATATTTTAAGAGTTTCACAAAAACAAGCACAATGACATTTTTATGTGTATTCATCCAATTTATCATAAGTAGGGCTCTGATTTTCATGACCTAAAGATGAAACATCGTTGCTGATAAGTTATAAGCAACTACGTTTCTTCTTTAGGTCATAAAAATCAGAGTCCTAGTCATAAGCTTGTGTTATCAATAATTATGAGGCTTCGAGATGAATGTATTTATATACAGTGTCACTTTAATGACAGTAACATTCATTTGAAAACAACCAACCAAAAAACTGTGTTAAATGCGGATAAAACGGTTTTGTTGGCATCAGGAGAGACAGGGCTACGTGTTTTAGTTGGGTTTTTGAGCACACAGTGTCCGTATAAATAGTTAACATTTTTATTTTACCAACTATACAACCCTTTGCAGCATGAATGACATATCCGAGTACTACATGTTATTTGGATAACTTTTCTAATTGAAAGTATTCCTGTAGGGTGAACGGTTTGCCAGTAAGAATACCATACGTCTTGTTACCTATGTACCCTGTTCATTACATATAGTGGTGTCTGTTATGTGAAATATTGTGTTGTGTTTAAGCCAACTCACACATTGCTTCGTTCGCCTGCTAGAGAGAGTGGCCACATTATGAACCAAAATAGCCACTTGGAAATAGCTTGTCATCCAACGAGACATCAGATTTTCACGAATGTTAATCTCACCGTATCGAAGTTTTATAATTAATATACAAATAATTTTTTATGAAATCTGAATTATTTATAATTTCTGTTTAGTTCGAAATTCTGATTTATCCAAATTCAAATTTACCCAAGAAAAACTAATTTGTAAGTAATTCAAACTTCATCCTGTACAGTAACTTAATGACATTATGACATCTTCAAGCGCAAAGGGGTCGTTCGAGTATTACGTCCGCAAATTTTTAGCCATTTTTGACCTTTTTGTCAGCAGCTTAGAATATTTCATATCTTCAAAAACAGGTGGTTGATGGCGTAAGCAACCTTCAAACCCTCCTCCCCTTTTCAGCAAATCAGAAACCCTCCCCGATGCTGATGTAATACTTGAATGACCCCAAAGTTTACATTGATTGAAAATAAATTATATTTTTTTACTGTTGTATTATGTTTATTTTGCTTTTTCGTTATTTTCATAAATTAAAAATTAATTAAATTCAAACACATATTTATACTTTAAACAACATTTGAATAATTGTCTATTAACGGGGAAACGGGAGGAGGTAGGAAGTTAATCATGTTCGCAAGGGGGGGGACCCACAGGAATGAGAAATGGTTGTAAGGGGGCCATGGGCAAAAAAGGTTGAGAACCACTGTTGTACATGACCAGTAAATTTGTTGTCAGGGTTGTAAAAGAAGTGGTCAGAAAAAGACATAAGCATGTGTTTAGGCTTCATAAAGCTGTTTTCCAATCACCCAGATACAGGGTACACTAATTTAAATCCGATTTTTTTTAAAATCATTGAATTAATTCAGAAAATTTAAATTTCATTTTTCTTTGTATTAACTTCAATGATATTGAAGTGTAAGTGACTAAGTGACCTAGTATGGTATGCATGTTATTGAAGTATTGTAAAGTTTATTATAAAAGAAATATAGATCTGGTGAATGTAGACTTAAGCCTAGTACCAGATGCAATGCAGAATGATAACTGTTCTGTTTCTAGATTTTTTTTCATGGAAAAAAGTGCAGAAAAATGTAAGGAGCTAAACTTACATATAACTGCACTAAGTATTGCAATGCATTACAATGTACACTAGGGGTTTCCCCTGATAAAAAAAAAATAATTAGTTTTTGTATGAAGCGTTGTGAATTCTATAGCATTAATTTGCTGATTTAAAATATGTTGTACCAATGTAAATAAATGTTGCCCTAGGATGATGTCACTCTCTGCTATCCATAAAAGTTTTTTAACAGCTGGCTGATGCAAAGATATATTTTGGAAAGAGAAAATTCAACTGCCCCTGTGTGTGTGGGGAATCGAACCCACGTCCTTTCACCTTCCGGGTGAACGCCCTAGACCACTAGACTACAGAGGCAATCTTTCCTTGAAGTGCATGTGCACTGAACGGGACCGTACAAGGACGGTCGGACCTAACTAAGGCCAAAACTCACAGTTGCTGACAATGCCACCAGATAGCGACTTAGCCAAGGATGATGTCACTCCGCTATGCATACAAAGGGTTTTAACAGCTGGCTGATGCGAAGATACCACTTTCTGCTTTCACCTCTCCCCAAGTGCCAATGTTCCATTTATGGAGCATCGTGAAAAACAAAGGAAGTTTTTTCTTCAAATTTCAAAGTTGATCTATATATAGGCATGCAAAAGGACCCCCAAATCCAAATTTCAAAACAATAAGTGACTTTGTTCATAGTTGGGCCATTAAACGATTAAGTAAAATTGCAAAAAAAATCAACCACCTGAGAAGTAGTAGTGAGTTACCATTTGAGAAGATGAAACAATTTTAAGCGTGCGCACACTAAAAAAGGTAAACATCATTCAGCCGACTTGCACGAGCGCAGTGCACCTTGCTATGGTTCGCTCTATTTCCATTGAGGGCAATACTTAACCTCAGGGTTTTCAGTAGAAGTGACAATGCTTCATATTTTTTGTCAAAGGTCAAGGTCAAACACTCAACAGCAATTTTGTCCATTTCTTTTTAAATAAAAAATGGATTGAGCAGGGCTTGAGCTAGGAGAATGAAAGTGTCCTTTCCTTTCTCACGACACTTTTCACAAGCTTTCTAAGAATAGGTGAAAGTCTTGCCTTAATGAGAGGGTTAGTTTTCATCACTGATCTTCATTTGTTTACATTGCCCAAGAGCCTTTCTGTACACTATCTTTATCACCTGGTATATCAGTTGTTTCTGACGCATTCCGGCATGTACAGATTCCTTAGAAATTATACAGAGGAATGTCTCTGAGGTGCATGTACAGTTAAGCAATAGTAGTAGTTTCTGTAAGAAAATTCTCTCTCTGCTCATTGCATTTTAGATCGCCACAGATTTCGTAATGCATACATTAAATATTGTTTTCTTTATTTTCTTTGATGCCAATCAGGAGTGTATGAGCCGTATGTATGACACCGTTGCACATTCCTTGAATTTGAGCAAGCTGGAAGAAAACCCACGTGAGTTTATTTACCTATTGTGTTAAATGGTATCGAAGCCACAGTTGCTTTTTAAATGTCTGTTGCCATCACATGTTTTATTCCACGCAAATTCATAATACATTGACTGATTAGCGTGAAATTTAAAGACGTGCCATTAAGCAAATAACTCTGAACCTCATTTTTTGCTTTCTGTAATTATTCATCCCTGATGTATATTTTGATTTCTTGGTGGTACAGATTTTATCATTAAAATATAGAATCATATGCATGTAAGAAATTTTTGTCATGATCCTGCTTGAATTGTTATTGTGTTAGTGTTTTATTTTCTTTTTGGTGTTTCATTTGCAGTACTTAGAGAACATTGTTTGTATCTGCAGCCACGTCGGATTAATGTTCTCCATGCTATAGTGAAAATAATCAAAGAAAATATTCCTGAGGTATGTTTTAATTGTCATTTATTTGCCTCTGGAATGATCTGGGTCATCATAAGATGCATCAGATGTATAATATTCCTTCGGAATATGAAAATTTTATCAGGTATTTTCTTTGAAATATCCTAGTCAACAGACTGGAGAGAACTGTGTATGCTTAGTGATGATATTGCTCGCATTCACATTGAACATTAAAGTACCAGACACACCCAGGCCATCATTTCAACTTTTTCTGAGGGGGGCAAAGAACATGTACTCAAAGTTAGCATATATATACATTATTTCTAGTGTATTTTTTTAAGCCAAATGGGCGCTCTCCCCCCTCCCCCCAAATGATGTGCCTGCCGCTTCACATCTCAGTGATATCAAAGCATTCCCAAAAGATGGGTGCATCCAGATATCTATTAAATAACAGAAAATATATGTATTAAATTCTTTAAAGAAATCAACCATTGTCAACTTTGAACAGACAATTACTTTATAGCCGAATGGCAATTTAGAAATCATGAGCTACATATCGTATTAGGTATATGACTTGTATAAAATTGTAATTGTCATCTTGATCATTGTATACAAGTTCTCTTGATTGATGTCACTTGTAGTCAATGGAATGGTCTTTGTCTGGTCAGTTGTACATCTGTTGTATTGTTGTTTCCACTTCTACTTGTCTACTTTCCCAAATCTATTGATGGTGCTGCGATTTAAGACCTCCTTTGCTCTTGGATTTGGATAGCAAATAGTGAGTCTTTCTTGGTGTATTCTGATAATCTCTCACCGGCTTATACTCATCTAAAGAACGTCAATGTCTCCTGGAGCTGCTTCTCTTGTCATGCAGCTGATGTAGGTGAAGTTCAAGAAATGTTAACATGGTTCGTACGGTCCTTGAAAACCTTGAAAAGTCCTTGAAAAAGAATTTTATTTCAAGAATTCTGTGAGAGTCCTTGAAAAATTTGTGTTTTCCGAAATAGTTTTCGTCACTTTTTTTTTTTACTTCGTAAGTGACGTCCTTAAAAAAGTGCAAAGCACAGGGAAAAAGTCTTAGTAGCCAATAACCCTGGATAATTGGATTTAAAGCACGTTTTTCTCCATTATTATAAAGCCGGGTTTTCGTAGGAGCAGGTTTTTTGTGCCGCGTGCAAAGTGAATCGCCCAGCGTGACATGCCGTCCACTCACCAATAATAAGAAAACAAGTTCGACTGTTTTCCTAGAGAGCGCAACAAGCCTCACACGGCAGTGTTTTACGTCGGGCGTGATTGCCCGACTGTTTCTGGAGGAGTCAAATGCGTTGTGCACCACTCGTTTTACCGATCTTCTCTTCATTTTTGTTTTCTTTCACTTCCCTTCATAGAGCTCAATGCTTCCCTTCAAACCGGAGCATGCAGATGACAGAGTAGCTGATAGCAGGGCCGTGAGCTGATGCGCCACGGTAGGAATACACAAACGCGTAGTGTGATTATGTAAAATGCTTCTGTCGACGCGAAATGATACAGTTCGGTTCATGCGGCGCCAAAAACCTATGTTGTGCACGTGGAACCGCTCAGCCCGACGCAATATGTAAATCGCTGGCGGCATGCTCTCACCCTCACAGGAGCTCGGCTTTGTACTGTAGGCTGGTTTTTTTCCACGTCTATGTCGGGATTGTTTTTTTTCTCCCTGAGATTGCCGGTTGTTATTTGTCGGCCGTTTTATTTATTTATTTCTTTTATGATCGTAAATGATCTTGTTTTTTTTCCTTGCAACTTTTATGGAATAAAAGCTAGTGTTCAAAATGAACTTCCGATCGTTGTTTTTTTTCCTTGCAACTTTTATGGAATAAAAGCTAGTGTTCAAAATGAACTTCTGATCGTTGTTTTTTTTCTTCAGCTCAGTCGGCACGCTTTGGCCCCCAACAACCAACCAATACCTATTTCTAGAGTAGAAGTTCTTCTGCAGTTGCCCTCCCACATTCTAGTGCCGGCGCTGGTATGACGTCAGTGGTCTGCATAATTACTTGGAAGATCACGTGACGCATTGAATGTCGGCGCATCTCCGTTATTTTCTAATGGCATCGATAGTTGTTTAAAGGAGTTTAAAACAATAAATGAAAGAAATAATTTCAGTATCGATGATATGATTCCAAAATTAATGAAAGAGATAGTTCCAAAATTAATGAAAGAGATAGTTCCAGAATTAATGAAAGAAAAAATTACAGAATTAATGAAAGAAAGAATTACAGAATTAATGAAAGAATTAATGAAATATAATTCCAAAATTAATGAGAGATAATTCCAAAATTAATAAAGCAATAATTCCAGAATTAATGAAATAATTTTAGAATCAATAAAAGAATTCAGCATTAGCGAAAGAAACAAATCCAGAATTGATGAAAGCAATTATTCCAAAAGTTATGAAAAATTATTCCAGAATTGTTGAAAGAAATAATTCCAGAATTGATGAAAAAATTCCAGAATTAATGAAATAAATAAATTTAATCTTTTTCTATCTTTAGAAGAGTTCTTTTTTTTTTTAGTCTTTAAAAGGAAATTAATTGCAATATTTAGAGACTAAACTACGTTTCAATGGGGAAATTGACAGGCACGAACTGTGTTATTCAATGTGTCATATGTTTTGTATGATATATATGTGTATGTGGCCTCCTTTATTCATTACAGATGATGTGAAATAAAGTAGGTAGAAATGTAATCTCTGAAAGTTTTAATCAAAATTAAATATGCGCCTATTCATGTTAAAAATATGCTTTTGTAAAAAAAGTCCTCCAATTTTTAAGTTTTACCTTGAATAGTCCTTGAATTTTTTTTCGTTGGAAGAGTACGAACCATGGTTAAGAATAAGTCCTTTAAGGCGGAGGAAGTTCATTGGGCTACCTAGTGTCTGTTTTATCCATGCAGCCATTTGATAGTCCCAACAGAGAACAATAAAAGTGAGCAGGGTCAAGTAATAACCTTTGAATTATTTCCAAACGCAAGAATATCTGTCCTTGTCCAAAGGGGTCAGCAGATTGTCAAGTGTCAATTCGGTATAAACTCACTGTATGAAAGGAAATTCTAAAAAATGTGTGAACATTTAAAGTGTGAGTGATTTAGCCAAAGAATTGAACTTGATTATGAAAGAGAAATTGACATATCTCATTGAAAGCAGGGTTCCCATTGCTGATCGCTATTAATCCAAATCTTGGTAGAATATTTCATTGTAGGACTAAATAAAAAGATTGTATTTGACAACTAACTGATGTCTATTCACCTATATAACCAAACGCCTGGTCTATTTGACTATCCTTTTTTTGGACAAATATTTTGTATGATTAGCCGAATAGCTTCAATCCGTGTAGAAGGTTTTCTATGTGCCATTAGTTCCTCTTTACCCAGCGCAGAAGGTTGAACAAATGTCTCTCATCTTACATATTGTTTAAAACATGAGTATGGCCCTTTTAATTTAGAATATTATACAAAATGATTGATTGCTTGATGGGTTTGAAATATGGGTTTAAAATCAAAACAGTTCATATTTTGATTTATTGAGCTTTTTTTATATTTTGGTTAACAGATAGAGGCTCTCGACTTGAGCTCAAATGATCTGAATAACTTGGTTCCACTGAAACCTCTCGTACCAATCTGTAAGGAGCTCAAAGCATTGTCGCTTAAGGATAATAGTGTAAGTTTCAATTTATCCTATGCATATTTATTTTTTGTTCTATTCATTCCATCTATAAAGTGTTATCCATCTATAAAATGATAGTTTATTTCATCATGCTATCTCTATAGTTGAGGACGATTCAAGAGCTGAACAATTTGAAAGGGCTCGAATTGAAAAGTTTGGTGCTAGATGGCAACAATCTGTGTGATACTTTCAAAGAACCTACAGTTTATGTCAGGTAAAATTTGTCCATTTGGTACATTGATTATAGAAAGTTTCTTTTTCATTTTGATTAAGTCACTCATAAATTATCTAGCACCAAATGAGGATAGCTAGTGTTGTGGGAGATATGGAAAAATTAAGTGATGTACTGCATCTATTGCTGAGTGCTATAGGGCCTTCCTTCATCAAAGCTGATTTGAGGAAGACTAAAACTTGTCAAATGCCTAACTTTTCAATGTTTTCCGTTTCCATGTTTATGAGGTGGACTTGGTGCACTGAAGAAGCAAAATAGAAGTGAAAAGGGGTTAATAGGTAGCCTATAGAAATGGTAAGACGCAGCGAGTCCCATTTTTGGAGAATCAATCATTCATTGACTGGAGTTGGTTACTGAATTCCATATGCAGTTGATGCCACTCACTTTCTGTATATTAGGATCAGTCTCGGCTTACAAAAGCTATTGTGTGCAGCCTGATAGCTCAAGTCTATTTTCTGATTGAAGAAAAAGTTAAATGAAGCTTTTAATGCATGGTAAACTTTGAAGCTACTCAGTGATATATATTTTTTAAAATTAATTACTAGGGCTATAGAAGATTAATGACCTAAAAGTACACCTCTCTGTGAATATAAAAAAGGCAAAATGTGGAATTCTGTTTAGAATTGGGAATGAATCGTAGGTCCCGGTCTAATTGGCACTTGTGTGCAGAAAATGGCCATGGTGAGACAAAATGATCAAACCTAAAGATATAAAATTGGTTAAAAAACAAAAAAAAACCTAAATGTCAACCAATCTGCAATGGCATTGTGGTTTTAGGTCATAAAAATCCTCTAAACTTGCTAATTACTTTGGTAAAATAAAGAAATTTAGGATGGGAGCTGTTACACATAAAACAAAATTGAAAACACCTGATTGATGCTATAAAATAAGATAATTACCATATTTTAAAGTGTACAAGAAACCTTTTTTGTCAAAAATTGGGTCCCAAAAATAGAGGGGTTTCTTACACACATTAAAAATACCCAAAGGGAGTTTTTGGCATAATTGAAGTTAATTTGAAACTTTTTTGCAGGTGGAGGTATTTGAATATTTTTGCATAAAATATTTTTTTTCCCCTACCCATGAATTTTATTGGCAGTTTCCTAATTTCAGCTGCTATATACCATACTAAGTTTGAAAAGTCCATAAAATGACTGTTTGACAATGTTCAAAGTTGCTTCTGTGGTGGTCAAATGGTCATAGTGGCACTCTCGCATCACTGGGACCCAGGTTCGAGCCCTACCGTCGCCACAGTGGTGGTCGGCTGAAGTTTTTCTGTGGTTCCCAACTTCAAGGAATAAATGCAAGCTGATTTCCCTGTTAAAAATTCTCTCCACAGACAGCAACGGGCATACAAACTACACATATTCAGTCATTACGCTGCACTTCTGAAATATAGTTTTCAGCACTGAAAAATCAAACACAACACTAGATACGCACTCAGACTGTCAGGTGCACACACAGTCACAACTCACTAGGTAGTAAATTGTCCATGGTGATAATTGTGCTTGGTTTGTAAAAAACATGTTCAAAGTTGCAGAATCTGAGTTATGAAAAAATTATTTTTGAAGATTAAAAATATTTTGACTTGGTGCATTGTAGAAGCAAAATAGAAGCTTAATCGAACGTTTTTGGAACACTGGGGAAATTTCTTTAAGCGACTCCCACATGTGCAAGATATCTGGTAATCTTAAATGAGAAAGATGATAAAAAATTGAGTATAACATGTGAGCAAACATGGTCTTGGTATCGGCACAGGTTAGGAGAGGCCCCCACTGGTTGAAGCTATTTAAAATTTGTATTCTCTTCATTACCTATTCATCAATATTATCTTCAGTTGTTATTTTTGTGATATTTGTTTTCTTTGTACAGATGTTCCATTTCTTTCAGAATACCTGTGTTCTCAGATGCAGGCTGTCAATATAGTAGATTCTGCCATTGGAAACGAGTGGAAAATTAAGATTTTTTTTGTATACTTTTTCTTAATAGCAGAATGTATATTCAGTATTTACATCTTAAATGCAACTGATGAACATTTGAAACGAGTGGGACCTTACATAATTTCACCAGTGGCAACATGAAGTTTTTTAATTACCATCTTAACCAATCTCACAAATATTTTTGTAATGTTATTGAGAAAGGAGGTGGAGCCACTCCTTTGTAATCAGTAATGCATTGAAGTTCCTATTTTCTTATTCCTTTACAGTGCAGTTCGAGATATTTTTCCAAAGCTTCTGCAACTTGTAAGTGAATTGCTCTTTTCCTATTAATTTTGTTTCATTGTCGAAAATTCATTCATAATGCTATCTGAGAATTGAAAGTATCAAGTCACCTGAGTATATTGCATAAGTGAAATCAGAATGATAATTTGGTATGAATTCATTGATTTTTTTCCCCTTCATTTTTATTGTAGGATGGGCATGATTTGCCCGCTCCTATAGGTTTTGATCTTGGTTCAGAAAAGATCCCAGCCTCCAAAGTGAGTGAATTCTTCTTTCATCTGTATACATATTTAATGACATTTGATGCTTTCAGCCTTTCTAACTCTGTGTCCTATTCCATAAAAAAAAAAAGTTATAAAGAAATAACTGTCTACCGTCCCGGAAAAGTCATAAAATTTGAGTGGAGGTCATGGATAGTTTATTGCGCCCATCCCTAAAAACTACTGACAATCCGTAGGAGTTGTCAACTCTGCGCATATTTTGTTAATTTTACATTTAATTCTTTATTCTGACTTGTAATCTGCGGATTATGCACAGGAAATTACTGTATGTTTGTAGGAAGTTGCAGGATTTGCGTTACTATTACTTACAGATTATAAATTTACGTTTTCGAGGTTGGCAGGTCTACGTAACGTAGCGTATACAGTGAAAAATTGCCACTGACTTGAAATGAAGGGTTGTGAATAAAAGGTCAATATTTTAATCCATCATGCAAGTCGCAATGATGGATTAAAGTAGAATTCGTGAAACAAATCCGTAGTTTGTCAAGTACGAGAAATTAATACATTTATCAGAGTCATAATTATCAGAATTTAATTTTTAAGTTAGAAAAATAATCTCAATCCTTAATTTCAGTCATTAAAGAAAAGTCAAGCAGGATGGTCAAAATTATGGGAATGCCCTTTAAAACATGGATCCCATGGCCACCCTATATATATATATATATGTTTCTGGCCCCTGATTAAATTGTGCTCTTAGTCTAAACAGTGTATACAGGTTATACTGTTGATGCTCATCATCAACAGTATAATTTGTATTGTTCTTTTAAAAGTACCTGTATATTCTGTATACATAACAGATCGTGTAAGATAAAAATTATCAAAAATTGTTGCTTTTGAATGCGATTTGAATCCTGTGAATGATGCATATTGTTCTATGCTGTTTTTCTCTTTTCTCCAGGGAAGCTTCTTTATGGCCGAAGATGTCAAGGGTCTCGTTGTGCAGTTCTTAGAACAGTGAGTGGTTTATTATGTTTTTTTAATTTTCTGTGGAATCCACTGTCAAAGTTTTGGTGGTTGGTCACTAATGGTGTGAACAGATGCCGTTGTCAATACTCACACAAGTGAACTAAAGGAATCAAACGTCATCTTATAAGAAACTCTGTCTGTAGCAAATCTATACATTGTATTGCTAGTATCTAACACAGTGATTGAAGAGTTGTGCTACATAACAGTTGCAAAATCTTAACCATTACCCTAACCACTGGACTGCCTCCTTGCATTAGTTAGGGAGCTAGCTTCTGACTGTGCGAGTCTGGGTTCAAATCCCGGTTTGGGCATGTGCGTCTACTAACACACTAGCAAATTCCCTGGACAGATCGTAAAGATCTCTTGGGAATACGTGATGATCACATTATTTTAAAAAAAAACAAGTCTTACAAACACATAATTCTTATGTCTTTTCAGATATTACATGATTTATGATTCCGAAAACAGAGACAAGTTGCTGGAAGCTTATCATGAAAATGTATGTATAAAATTCAAGAACATTGCTTGTCTGAATTTTTTTTTCAAACTGTGTTTCTCTTACGTATTTGATTCTATTCTTTTTTATTTCAGGCGACATTTTCATTGAGCACTCCAAAATTTGTTGGACCCGTGAGGCAAGTTTGAGTTTTCTTGATTGTTGTCCGAATAAATCAGACAAACATGTATTTCGATTTATATCTTTTAACTCGTCCTCTCTTTTTTTTTAATATTCAGACCTTCGGATAAAATATTAGCTTCTTACACGACTGAAAATCGCAATCTTCTGAGAGTCAGCGATGCAGGTATGGATTTGTTTTTTCAGTGGTTTAAGTTTTTTGGCTCACACTGTTGTGTGTGATATATCTATGATTCATGAAGATGAACTCTGATAAGACGTTTTTCAATATTGTATTGCCTAGGCCTGCCGCTAATTGAAATATCCAATTGTTATAATAGGTCGCAGAAGTAGTTTGCTTAGAAGTAACAGGATTTCAATCTTGTCAACATTGAGTCAACTTCCGATAACGCAACATGATCCTCAGTCATTCATCATAGACATATTTCAAGTAACGGTGAGTGTTACTTTATTATTTCTGCAGCAAAGTGATGTTCTTGATATTAGTGACCCTAGGTCCTCTGAATAGTAATTACTCATCAAGGCAAACTTAAACAAGAATTTATTGGTAAAAATTGGAATAAAAACGTACACTGAAGACTATGATCCTACTTAATCATTTTCTACACACCTTCCCCCCTTTTATTTTCGAATGTCCCTCGTCAGTTCCCGCGATTTTCATTCTCCTGAGGCTTTTCCCTTTTTCTTTGGCTCTTGAGCCTTATACCATATTGCTACTACAAGCTTTTAACCACAAATATGGAACACTATCCCCCACCTCTGCAAGATTGGGTTTACATCCCAATTTTGTTCATTTTAACTTACAAGCTGAATGGTCTTGTTGATTCTGTTCTTTGAGGAAATCTAACAGTGGCTCGAAGTACCTCAGTTCTCTCCATCTGCTGTTCATGTCTTGCTGCTTGATGTTGCCTTCGAATAACTCCCATCTTCATAGATCAACTGCAGATGCGTAGGGTAGAAAGGCTAATTTCTTCAGAGCCAGGGCCTTCAAGTGATTAATATCTGCTTCTGGATTGTCTGTAATCTCTTTGAGAGCCAGATTTTCTTCATGTCAACACCGACAGAGCAAAAATATCACTGATGGCAGAGAGACATCACCAGTAAACCCATCAGAAAACATTTCTGGGAATTTGAGAAGCTCTGCAAAAACCGCACAACTCAATGGCTTTGAAGATGCCATATCCATGAGGTGGGATAGCTAAGAGTGTGGCATATTCGAAGACACTATCTGGCTGGAAATTACCAGATACCATCATGGGAGGGGGGCATATACTCTTGAGGCCCTACAACTTTGCATTAAGATACCCTTGCACACAGCTTCAGTTTGTTCATCTTAAATGAGTGAGAGCCACTTCTGAGTGAGTTTGAGTCACTGTCGACTCCGTTGTAGGCCTGCTGCTCTCTGCCTACAACGGTATAATTATTCATTCATTGCACTCCAATAACTATGAGTTGTGAAAAAACTCATAGTTTAAAAAAATTGATTGCAGATGACAGCGCTACACATATAACAAGCATTACACACAAGCAAACTTCACGGAAGGTTCACTATACGCACACACACATTCCAGCATGTCCAAATTCGTTAGAAGTTCTGCAGAGGAATATGGACGAAGTGCATGTCTGGTCTAGTAGTCACTGTCGACCGTCTAGGCTGATGACAATTCATTTCGAAATCATATCCATTATCCAAAAAAATTCAGTTAAGGCATTTGTGAGCCAAGTTATATTGCTTGTACTTGATATATTGAAGTTCATCTATATATTGTGAACTCTAACGAAATAGAAACTGGAAGCTATCTCTCCCTTATTAGAATATTGATATAGTCTATTTCCTATTTTCAGCCTGGCTTGATGGCGTTCAGTGTCAATGGAGTTTTCAAAGAAAGTGAGTATCGATCAATTTTTAATGAAACAGTTCAGTATAGCACTTTTACATTCATCCTGTACCTCTATTGATTGATGGTTTTTTTCCCTCCTTTCAGTTGGTCCAGATATGAGTAATCAGCCATTGAGGTCTTTCTTCCGAACTTTTGTGGTAGCGCCGCGAGGACAAGGGTATCATATTCTTTGTTTTCCTTTACAAGCTCTTTACAGATCATTAGTCTCCATCTTTGATGGTCATTATATATGATGGCCTAAATTGGCAGGAGAAATTGAGTGTTGTATGCTTGCCTGATTATATTAAAAACTTGTGTCTGCGTACATATTTTTGTGTCTTTCCAGGTTTGTCATAACGAATGAGATGCTCTTCATAACGAACGCTACAAGAGAGCAGATAAAGGTAAAAGCTATTGCATCCGTTTGCCTAAAATGTTTGTATGTAGCTGTATGTATATAAATGTAAATTTTTTTTCTCCCCTTTCTCAGGCATTCAAATTTGCTGCACCAACGCCTTCACCAAGTCCTGCGTCGTCTGTAGGCGATAAAAGTCCAAATGAGAAACAGCAGCTAGCGATGGAATTTATGAAGTTCTGTGGAATGAACCTGGAGTTCACTGTCAAGTAATGATACCATTAAATATTCAAATCCTCGTTTCAATTGCCGGGTAGTGTTTAGTTACAACGTTTTTTTAACAGCTGGCTGATGCGAAGATATATTTTTTGGAAAAGGAGAGAATTCAACTGCCCCTGCGCGGAAATGAATTGAATTCTCTTTCTTTATGTATATATATTTAGTGATAATGATATATATTTTTCCAAAAAATATATCTTCACGCCACCAAAAAATTTTTTTGCATGGATAGCGGAAAGTGACATCTTTGAATAAGTGTTTAGTTAGTTAATCTCCAACATAATGATTTAGTGTTCGCTTATTAGGCGAAAACTGTTTCAGATGGTGGTACATGTTATCCAGGATATTACTACTACTAAACCGCAGATGCACACCTTCTAAAAATTCCTTGGACAAATTTCTAACGAATGTGTACCTAATGGTTTTGCATTTTAACACATTACGTGTTTTTTTCAAAGACAGTCACCTGTTGTTTTCCAAATTTCCGAATCAACAACTGTGCTCGTTATTTCGCCTGTATGTATTATGGGCAAATTTTAAACGTTATCTAGAATTTTGTGTTTTGGGTAATCAGAAAAAAAAATTATAGCTAAATGGTTGGAAAGGGCTTATTCATATAGATGAGGTTTTGGGCAAATGCACTTTCATCATTTGGCTAAGTCAATCACTATTTTCTGGCCCAAATAGAAGTCTGTCCTTGATTTTCCCCCCTCCCTTCAATCTGCGGCAGGAATCCTGGTTCATGGTAATTCGCTGATGAAGGCAATTCTGATGTAAGTTTCTCATTAGGGTTTTGACGTAAGCAAGGAAACTGTTCTTATATAGTGTAAATTTGATGCACATATGTTTTGTTCTCGTGTGTCCTAACTAAATGTTAATTTTTATATTCTTCTGTCAGGCTTTTGGAAGAGCATGATTGGGATTCACAAAAGTCTGCTGCAGTTTTTACAGAATTGAATGTAAGTTAACCACCATTTCTACTGTGTTTTACTGTAGTGTGTTTGATGTTATTGCTATTTAGCATCCTGTATGAAATATTACTTTCACCTGGTGTCGTAAATTGATTCTTCCTGTGATTGCCAATAAGGGTCATTTATGTAGTAACGAGACTAACAACTCAAAATTTCTTTTCTTTTTTTTTTGTCCTGGGGGGGGGGGAAGAGGGTCAACTTATACCATGAGTATATGTATACGGTAGTTGTTTTTTCTTTAATATTAACTTGATATTTTATTTTTCTACAGAATATGGGTCGTATCCCGCCAGAAGCATTCATCCACAAGTGAAGGCCAATCGTGCCCATTTTACCTGCACGATGCTCCGATCATTCATCCACTGTTGTGGCTGATGACAGCATCCAGTTCCTTTCAGTCATCTGCCTTCAACGTTCCTCTAAATGCTTCATCATCTCAATCTCGCTCTCGTGGCCTTCGCCATAGTTCCAGTTGATCCATCCGAAGCAGTAATAAAATTTGAGTGCGGCAAGAGAAACAGGTGGAAAAGTGCATTTGTGGGGGGAAGGGTCAAGGTCCCGATTTGATTTTACATACTCTTATTTTTCATTTTTGTTTTTTGATATTAGTACATCAAAAGATGTGTGGATTTTTTTGAATGTATATAACGTATATTTGTGTATATTAAAGCCGTTTAATGAGGGTCATATTGTAAAAGGGTCTGTACATAGGATTCTACAGCTCACTCAAGAGTTGTATCATGTTTATATGATATTTATCAGCGTTTGAATTGATTGGTTGCCTGTACATTTATCATGATTGATTTTTTCCCCGTTTCCGATAATCAACCATTTCATGCATATTTTCATATTGCAGTGAATTTAAATACCAACAACTGTCCATGTTTATTAGAAGAACGTTTTGCGACATCTGCCAAAATGACACATTACCAAACTAATGTGTCGTTATTACATTCTGTTCATCTTTGTGGATCGCGAAGTAGTTTTTTTTTCTGTGGCACGATTGATTTGCAAAAGCGAACATTTGTAAATATCATGAAAATTTTATCCGTCTAGATGTATTTATCAGAATGAATAGTCTTCACTAATACATTTTATTTTCGAATGTACCATAGCTCTATGGAGTTTCTTCCATACATTTGGTTCGTTTCGAATATTATCAGTGAAATCTGATGACCAATTCAAGAATATTTAAAAAATGCTCTCTCTAATCAACGTGTATCTGCTTTTTTTTTGGTGGCATCTCGCTGCATTGTCATACTGCACAGAGAACGAACTAGTCAGCGACGAAGGTGCACAAAAAGCAAATTGAAAGGAGCATTGTTGGATATCATCAAATAGTATCCATATTTCTTAATTCGCATCCACCTTCTCCGGTTGCAGTAAACGCGGCGGTTAATGAACCAAAATATTTGGGAGAAGATCTGTTGAATTGTGGTTCGTTCAGTTCGGAATGTGCTTCCAATTTATCCATAGAAATTATGTTCTATTGGTAGCAAAACTCTTGAATAGGTAAAAAAGAGGAATGGCTATGATCGATAGCTTCTAAAGTATGAGTTTTCTAAATTTTTATTCCAAATTTTACGTGAAAATTTAATGAGAAGCAGCAGTAGTCTGTATTTAGTTGCCATTTTTCCCCGCTTTAAAATGGAGAAAGTGGCAAAAACCATACATTGCGTTTGGTTCTCAGTTTTTATATTTTTAAATAATATTCTGATTGTTTGATTCATTGCCACTTTAGAAGCTATTGACTCGTATCAATTTCCTATTAATTTTCTTTCTTAGAAATTTTTTTAATATCGTTCCCCTTGTGCCTGAAGCACAAATGTTCAATGTCCTTGAGGAGAAAAAAAAGAATGTGGGAAATGAAGCTTGAATGTTTACTGTACCCATGTACTCTATGGAGGTTATTTTTCTAAAATGGTTTTTTGTAACGTGTTTCAATAGGATACATAATCGAATTTCACCCAAAACTTAGATAGCAAAATAAGGGATCCAATCAGCTTATAAGCCAAAAAAATGAAATTTTGCACATTTATGCTTCTAGCATGAGGGGGGACGATCTTGAATGTTGTCTATTGATAGCAATAGAGCTGGTACAGCAAATTTGTACTTTTATATGACATTGGGGAAATCGCCCGAACCAAACACAGTAGCAATCTCTTGAATTCTTTTAACAATAATTCCTTCCCCTTGAAAATTATTATATAGAGATTTCACTGTGTTATTGATCGATCAGCCAAATTTTTTTTCATATTTATCGAACACTTTGAGGTGTTTCACATTAAGACAATGTGTGCGGAACCCTATATTTAAGGAGAAACTTACTTCATTTTTGGTGTGTTATATCATATAAGACATTCAGAGCCAGGAAACGAGACTTGAAAAAGCGTGCGATTGGTGAGGCAAAAATTTCAATTCAAAGACATCGGAATCTTCATTCATTATGAGCAAATCACTCGTAAACTTGAATGAATTCACTTTCTTTTGTATCAATTTTATTTTTCCTTACGGTTCCAGCTCTGAACGTCTCGTATGTGTTTAACTCTGATTTCAGGATATTGAGTCCTTAATTACGCATAGGTCTATTTTAAGCTTTTTCTGTAGTCTGCTTTGTGAGTAATCCTACTAGTTTTCTTGATCTCGGATTGTGTGAAACTGTAGCTTGGGATGAATGGCATTCATCATTTTCATTTCTGTAAATATAGTCGAGTTGATTTGGGCTGGCGTTTTCTGCTCATAATCTAACTAAATCTGTTTATTATTGATAACTTTTGTGTCTGAATGCGGCATTTCATTATCGTTTAAAACTATGCACTTTATCGTAAGACATCTAGCCAGCAAAGCGTTGTTTGCCATTTCATATAAATGATTTTTTATTTTTAAAAAAAGAATGTTTGGAATGAATAGTGTTAGAAGAACATCAATTATAATTGGCAGAATTTATTTTTTTGTCTGTGATATAAGCAAGCATTTTTGCTATTTTGGTATCGTTTGTGAATCCAAAATGGTCCACAGGAGCGACAACTTTAAAGAAGGTGGTTCCCTATGCTATTGACTTGTACAGAGATGTTCTTTTTGGATGATTGCAAGATCTCAGCAGTGCCAGGAGGAGGCTGCATGTTCTCCTCGGCCACCAGAGAAAAAATAGATCAATATCTGTCATTGCGCAGACTGAGCCTGTGGTGACAAACAGGCAGTGATGTCTGTGTCACGATCGTCATGACCAGGTTCGACCCTTTTGAACAAAGAGTCAGCCTGTGTCTGAAATGTTGCAGGCCGATGTGCCTGTGTGGCATGAGAAAAATCCAGGTAAGTATATGTTTCGACAGTACGTCTCTGGCACTGCTTCTCTACAGTCAGCATAATATTACAAACACGATTGCAAGCCCAGAAGGTGCGAAGATGTATCTGCATCTCGATTCATCATTCCAGCTACTTGTTGAAGGGTACTGATCATTTGATATCCAAATGGGATGAGATGTCGTAATGCAAGTAAATGAAAATTGCAAAAATGCTTGTTCTTCTCAACTTTCGCCTAAGTTAACGATTTCGTGATCTTCCAAGAATGAAATTTGATACTTGTTTTTCGGTTGATATTTATTTTAAAAGATATTTGAAAATGAGAAATTGGAAAAACAAAAAATCTATTACCAGGCTCACAGGGGCTAGTGACCTCTCAGAAAATAGTTCACGCATCGTACAAAGCTATACAGAGACATATGTAACATACATTTATTTAGGTTTTCTCGAAAGAGAATGTATCAATTTTGTATTTGCTGGCTAGATATTCATTTACGAGAAGCTCGAATGTGTCAACTTATATAGGGAATGCCGTTTGTTTTCTCGCAACCAGTCTTGTTATTCAGCTATCACTTCATTTGCAATAGATTTTTTTTTGTTGCTAACTTTAAGCTAGTCTTTCTTCGCTCTGGAATTCAATCTGCTAGGATTTGTTGCAAGTTTCACTAAAGCTAGGGTGACATTTCCTTTCTTTCATCGGTAATCCAAAAGATATAAATGCTATGCATCACAAAAAATAATAAATGAATAGAAAACTGTGCACATCTCCTCGCAGATCGAATCAGCGTTTAATGATGTAAAACACATCTCTTACCGAGCATTGCTGTCTGTCAACGCATGCAACTTTATTTCGTCATCTATTTGTTCTTGATTCTATGCTGTATAAAAAACTTTTTGTTCGTCATTATATATATTGTACAATATAATTATAATCGTTATGCCATTCACATTGGCCAATGTTTTTGTAAGCGAATCGATTGTAGCTCGCATCAAAGTTTCTATGTTATAATGATATAGTGTTATAATTTCGTGTGAATAAACTTTTTTTCACGTAATATGGATTTCTGTAGTTTTTTGTGTGACAATTTTATCATGGCAGTTCTCGTATTTCGTTCTGAACATTTATTTTGAATTGATTATACAGTCAGACCCAGTCTAAGCGAGGGTCTGGAATTTTAGCAAGCAAATTAATTGCAGTAAAACTTAGATTAACCGTCACCGTCCGGACCAGGGTTGTGACGGATAACAGAAATATCTTAATACACATAGTAATGTGATTTTACTGCAGGCTTGGGATGAAAATAAAATCCTTTTATGGAATTTAATTTTACACAAAAATATCAATATAAGATCATCTCAGGCAGTAGCGACGTTGAAAATAGCGTCCTTAATGTTGTATCTCTTCCAAAAATTCTTTGACAGTCATCAAATGAAAGCAAGCCTTTGATAAAAGCTTTTCTGTAACGTCGCTTCGTATTTTCCATTATGCCCTAGTCCATAGGTTGGATAAGTGGAGTTGCATTCGTTGGGAGAAAGAGGCATCCATGTTATTTTGTCATGACTTTTCCATTCACAAGAGGTTGTGTCGGGGCATTGCACATTAACAGCAGTGCTTTCAGCGGCAATTCCTTTTCGGTCATATGAGTTCTAACTTGAGGCACGAAAACGTGGAAATATTCTGAAAAAATTGTTTGGTTAATCCAAGCACTTTTTTTTTTTGGGCATAATAGCTCATAGGCAATGCGTTCATATTTAAATTTTTGAAAGCACGAGGTTTTTTTGGATTTACCATTAGGGGCCGTTCAAGTATTACGTCACCATCGATGAGGGGGTTTCCGATTTGCTGACTTTTGATATGGGGGGGGGGGTTTGGATAATGCTTACGTCATCAACCACCCTTTATGAAAATATGAGTTAGGATTCAGAGGGGTAGAGCTGACGGGGGGGGGGGGGGGGTCAAAAGTGGCTAAAAATTTGCATACGTAATACTTGAACGGCCCCTTACAAGCATGTACTATTCTATGACGGGCATTCAAGTATTACGTAAGCAATTTTTAGCCATTTTTGAACCCCCCCCCCCCCCCCCCCGTCAGCAAAATTTCGTCAGCAGCTTAGAATATTTCATATCTTCAAAAAGGGTGGTTGATGGCGTAAGCAACCTTCAAACCCCCTCTCCCCTTGTCATCAAAAGTCGGCAAATCCGAAACCCCCTAGATGCTGACGTAATACTTGAATGACCCCTGATTGCTGGTGGCATTTTCACAGACAATAGCAGTGATCCGATCTTTTTGGATCTTAATCCTGGAGTTGTTTCTTCCGTTTTTTTTATACGATGATAGATAACAAACTGACGGTTAATCAAAGTTTTACTGTAATTTTGCTTGGTACAATGCTATAATTTACCATATATGTGTGTGAGGAGTATCAGAATATTCCCCCTTCCAATTTTTCTGTATTATGCTCACTAAAAGGATTTAATTTCTAAAAATTAATTTCTTTTACTCAAAAAAAGTTTTAGTGAAAGACTGGATTTGACGAGCACTTTCACTGAAAACGAGCTGCTCATTATAGGCGAGTTCGACTGTATATCCTCTGAGGAATTCTGTCGGAACTGCCCACTTTTAGAGCAATACAACGACTTTGAAATTTTGAAAACAGTCTCAAAAATGTTGGAAGTTTTAACGCAACATTATCTGGGAAATGGGCAGCGCTACTTCATTCGTCATAACCGCGCAACAATCCATACGCAACAGCCGGTTTGCATCCTCCCGCAGGGATGGGACTTACTGTTTCCAACTCGTATGGCAATGGCACCTCTGAAAGCAACAACACGTGGCAAGCTAGCAAGCTACGCGAATGGCAACAGACAAGTAAACAACATACTGCGCCTGTGCAGATGCGAAAAGAGGCGTGAAATCCTAATCGGTTTGGAAATTTCGGTCCGTCTGCTTTTGTAGCCGGAAATCACTAGCTGAAGACAGGGCCGTCTTAAGAGCATCATGGGCCCCCACCAAATGATTTTCCTGAGGCCCTACCAGGCAAATTTTCGAAAATCTCAACCAGATCCCATTTTTGTGAGGCCTCGGGCCGTGCCCGGGTGGGCCCATGCCTTAAGACGGCACTGGCTGAAGAGCGTTGCTAACGGACGAAGTTCTCACACTTTCTGCGCAATGGGATCAGTCTTGCGAATGCAGACATAATATAATCAGACAATTGCACGCGACTTGTTTATTGCTTCCAGTGGATGACCGGCCTAACGCGTTGATGCCACATGCATCACAATTCCAATCACAAGTTGCATGCACTGAAAATGAAATATACAAAAACACGGCACATAACTCTACTATATACTTTTACAAACACTAGTCATTCTATATTTATAAATTTCAGGAAATGCACACTAGCATAAAACAAATTTAACATTTATCAAAGTTCATGATCGACATTTTACTTTGCGTCATCAGAATCACTACTAAACCAGGCATGCACCTCGTCCATATTCCTCTGTAGAACTTCTGACGAATTGGTACATGTTCAAATGTGCGTGTCGGTGTTGTGAACTTAACGTAAAATTTGTTTCTGTGTAATGCTTGTTATGTGTGCTGCTGCCATCAACTTTTCTTATTATGAGTGAAGTAATAACATCAGAATCACTGTCGCACGGAAATAGATGGATAAGTTCCAGTATGTAGAAATAACGCCAAACGGAATCTTGGAACCTTGGCGTAACATACTAAACCGATCAGTTGAAGTTGTACCGGACGTCACGTCATGGCACATGGACAGGTTAAACTGCTCTCCAGGCTAGTGTCATAACCACTGAACCAAATAGACTTAGGTTAAACTGCTGGGATCAATTCCCTAGGCACTCGTGTTCCCAACGGAATATCATCTCCAGGGTCTAAGATAGACAAGGCTGGTGCCCAAGGTGAAGAATATTTCTTCAACACGGTGGTAGAGACTACAGAGTCGATGCTTGTGCTCGACGACGGAGTACATTAGAGTTCGTAGTTACGGGTCAAATTACCACACAATGGCATCAACACCCAAGTTCGTAAAAATCGACGATGTTCTCCTTGTTGGAATCGTCGTAACCTTCCAAGACGACCGTTATGGAAAGCTGTCCGGGATCCTGCTGGCCGCTCGCATGCGGGATGACCACGTCCAGCACTTGAAGCACGCTGCGCTTCCTCACCCTTTCGAGACGAGCCGTGCAGCGCAGGCACGTCGACGAGAACTTGACCCTCGTCTTGGACCTCACGACGACGTGTCGGGAAGCTTTGAGAAGAGCGCAAGGCAGAAGGCGCAGGGAAATTTTTAGCCTGATGCCGTTGGAGCAAACTTTTTGCCGGATCGTAATGGAATAACTCAGCGGGCTGTTCGGCGGCGAGCGATTCACTCGGTACACGGCATTACGGCACAAGGCCGACCTTCTCGTCGTGAGATCGAAGACATCTCCGAAGATCTTGGGTAGCATGTTCTTCACTTTCCAATATATTACTGACGAAAAAAAACAGCGTTCGAATCTGAATACGGAAAATATCGTATGCTGATGATTCCTGAGTACCAGACTATTCGACCAACTTTGAAGGCGGGCAACTAGCGTTTGATGGAAACACAGTTCGACGGCGGATAACCTCGGAAGTTTCTCGAGCGCCAAAAAAAACACACCAAATCAACGTGTTCGTTTAGAATCTTCCTTATGTTCATTGATGTTGGCATTATCCAACCTTCGCTGACTGAGCGAAACAGCGCCAAAAAAAGGAAGGAATCTTCTTTCCCTACAGATGACGTTTTTACTTGGTAGCAGCAGCAACATGTGATCATGTGATTGTCTTTGGGCATGAAAATCGGTGCAAAATGTTTTCTCCTGGGACTTTTTTGTTGTATATTCTTTTTTTTGTGGATGTGTGTCTTCCCGCAGTTTGTTCTTTTCTGATTACTCACCACTGATCTCGTGCTCGCCATTTTAGTTTTATTCCTTGGAGCGACAGAACTAATTTAATGAATGGGAAACCTTGATTCTGAGAGGGGGAAAAACCCCAAAAATTCAAATTTGTTATTGAAACAATCCTTATCTTGGTCCCCTACAAGTAGGGAAGGTGGCTGACACAGGACTCCAACCCGAGACGATTCTCTCTCTCTCTCTCTATATATATATATATATATGTCTGCATCTCTCTCTGTATCTCTCTCTTTCTCTCTCTGTATCTCTCTCTTTCTCTCTCTGTATCTCTCTCTGTATCTCTCTCTTTCTCTCTCTGTATCTCTGTCTGTATCTCTCTGTATCTCTCTCTGTATCTCTCTCTTTCTCTCTCTCTGTATCTCTCTCTTTCTCTCTCTGTATCTCTGTCTGTATCTCTCTCTGTATCTCTCTCTTTCTCTCTCTCTGTATCTCTCTCTTGCTCTCTCTCTCTTTCTCTCTCTTGCTCTCTCTGTATCTCTCTCTTTCTCTCTCTTGCTCTCTCTCTCTTTCTCTCTCTGTATCTCTCTCTTTCTCTCTCTGTATCTCTCTCTTTCTCTCTCTGTATCTCTCTCTTTCTCTCTCTTGCTCTTTCTCTCCCTCTCTTTCTCTCTCTCTCTGTATCTCTATCTTTCTCTCTCTTTCTCTCTCTGTATCTCTCTCTTTCTCTCTCTGTATCTCTCTCTTTCTCTCTCTGTATCTCTCTCTTTCTCTCTCTGTATCTCTCTCTTTCTCTCTCTCTCTCTCTCTCCCTTTCTCTGTATATCTCTCTCTTTCTCTGTATCTGTCTCTCTCTCTCTTTCTCTGTATCTCTCTCTCTCTATGTGGAGCGTGTGGCCGAGTTCGTGAGCAAGTGAGTGTGTGGCCGAGTGTGTGACTAGAATAAGTTTATCAGCTATTGAGTGTTTGTGATTTAGTACGCGATTGGCTTCAAGTGAGCGAGTGCATTAGTGAGAGAAAAAGTGATCGAATAGCTAAGAAATTGAGTAAATACACACAAGCGCGCACACATGATTCTGGTCAGAGAATAGTAATCTTTAATTAATACGAAAACGAGAAAACCACAACATAAGTGATAAGTACGACCATCATCTCAGAAGTACCTGCTGATCAAGTTTGGGTCGTGATCCATAGCTCAAGAATCAATGGCTGTAACTGCCGTGTGCAGTGGGTTTGCACGACCCATCTTAGGAGTCCTTGTGAATAAAGTTTGAATCGCAGGGACTGCTCATGCTTACCTGCCGCCTGGTTGGAAAGTCTCGTGTGCCGCCCCTAAAGGTGGCCCTCGCCGCTAGGTGATCTTGGGATAAACCTGATTTTCTCAATACAAAGCTACTCACGATTGTTTAAAGCGCAAAATACTCGTGACTATACTTTTAAAGAAAATGTCCCGTATTCTGGTCCAAACTAATTTTACTGTTTTTAATTACGCCAGGTAATTCTGTGGAGCGTGTGGCTGAGTAAGAGAGTGAAAGGGAGAGGAATTCAGTGCATGAGTGATTGAGTGAACGCATGTGTGTGAGTGAGCATGTGAGTTGATGAGCAAAAGAATGAGCAAGGAGTTGAATGCGTTACAGAATAAGTGATCTGCCAGGGATGAGTCTGGTCTTAAGGTCATTACACACTCAGTTCTAAGAGAGTGACAGGATGAGCAAGTAAAAATGCGTAAAGTAAAAAATGAGCAAGTAGTGAGTGGATGTGAGTAAGAAAATTAGTGAATGGATGTGTGATGTGAGCGGATGAGCAAGTAAATGATCGAGTGGATGAGGACCACCACATTTCTTATTCATGAGCCATTATTACCACAGCCATCCACAATCTACAGCTGAGTCCTTAGGCTGGAACCTTTGCGGCTCCCTCTATAGTGGTGATTCCTAACGTGGGGGCCCAAGCCCAACAAGGGAGCAATTTGATTTTTTTTGGAGGGCAATACAAGAACGAGTTTTTTTTTTGTTGAGACCTGGAACTTTCCAGAACTCATACCATTTTTATATCAGTTCAAATTTACACGTTGTAACAGGACCGTAGCGTACCTTTTCGGGACCCCGGGGCAGACATTTCTTTGGCATCACCTTAAAAGGGAAAAAATTATTAAAAGAAAAGAGGTGTACATTTTCTGTGAGGCCCCCATTTGGCTCGGGATCCCAGGACAGTGCCCCGGTTGCCCCAGCCTAGTTACGGCCCTGCTTTGTAAACAATTTCTTTTGATTGTCTTTCTTTCAGTTTTTTCTCTCGGTGTTTTCTTTGAGAGTGGTTTAACCAAGGGTGCTTAACGTTTTGTGTTCCATGGACAATTAGTGCCACTCAGATTGTCTACAGACCCCCCGTGCTAATTAGAAAGAAGAAATATGCAAGCGACGGACCCCTTTACAAAACAATATTCTGTATATAGCAATATAAAAACAGTTAACTAATTGTTATATCATCCAAGCTCACGGATCCCTCTGGTTAAGAACTGCTGCTTTCAACTATAAGTAAATAACGTTTTGGTGTCGAACTGAATCCTATAAGCTACCGCCCCATAGAACCCGCCTCCCGGGTGCACCGCACTCCTTGCACCCTCGCTTAAGCCGCCCCGTTGGGCAGTGCCGTCTTAACGCATGGTCAAGAGAAAAGGGGTCACAGGTCACACAAAAATGAGATCTGGTAAAAATTTTGTAGAATCTATCAGGTAGGGCCTCAGGAAAAACCACTTGGCCCGGGGGGGGGGGGCCCATGATGCTCTTCAGACGGCCCGGCAGTTGGGTCGTTACTCACAGCTCAAGAATCCCTGGCTGTTAGTGGGTTTGTACGACTTCTGGTCTGCGAATAAAGTTTGGGCCATCAGTCATAGCTCAAGAAATCCTGTAGGTCAAGACAAGCCCGTAGCCAGAAATTTCGTTCGTGTGGGAGGGGGGACCAAAGTGATAGAACAATAGATTTGGCCATCTTTTTCCTTTTTTTCGGTCATTTTCTCACATTTGGGGGGGGGGGGAGACCAGACCCCCAAGTCCCCCTCCCCCCCACCACTCTCGCTACTTCCTTGGCTCAAGGACCCCTGGCTGTTAGTGGATTCGTACGACCTTTCTTGGAAGCCCTGCGACCCAAAGGTCGCAGAACTTCTGTCGTATAGTAGGGAATTAGCTGAAAGTAATTGTGTAGGAAGTCTCACAATTTTCCCACCTGGCCCACGTTGTGGGCCCTGGCCCGATAGTAGTGAAATTAATTTGGGAGGTTCGTTTTTCTACATTGATTACGCATGAAATTCTTCGCCATGGATTCGGAGGAGAGTCGCGTACTGTATACACAAATTAGTAACAATCCCCGGATGTTGGAGAAACCCGATCCACCAATCAGAGGGCTTGAAATCACGCGCTCATGCAAGAGAGAGAGAGCAGACGATTTTTTATTTTTCTCAAGTTCCTTCTATACTCATCAGTATAAACAAATTAGTCTCAGTCCCCGTATGTGAAGGAAAGCCTGGCTACCAATGGGAGGGCTTGAATTTCCCGCCGAAATACGAGAGAGCAGACGATCGAGCAATTCTACTGCGCAGATCAACTTCGGATGTCGTCGGTGACGCACGTAAGTGTTTCCCGTGCTTTGTGTGTCATTTATTTTTCAAATTTCAATTATGGATTTAATGTTTTTCATTATTCGGGGAAGAGTTAATTTTTTAAATCTAATTTTTCAATTTTATTATCAAGTGAGTTTCAATTAATTTAGGGGCCGTTCAAGTATTACGTCAGTAAATTTTTAGCTATTTTTGACCCCCGTCAGCAAAATTTCATCATCTCTACCTCCTTTCAGGGCCGCCGCTAGGGACACTCAGGTGGGTCTGGTGCCCATAGGCGTAAACTTCTATACGGCCCATGGGGCCCGAGCCCCCCCCCCCAACATTTTCGAAGACGCGGCTCAGCCCCCCCCCCCCCCCCAAAAATTCGTATGAATATGGCTTATTCATTTTGCAATGATGAAAAAAATTTTTTAAACCAAAAGTTGTCCTAATTATGTATTAGTTAATTGAAACAATCTGCTCAAAATTTTAGTTCTGTTAAAAAATCTGGATGGTCTTTGCAGGGGCGTAGCCAGAAATTTCGTTCGGGGGGGACCACTTTCATTTTGGGGGGGGGGGACCAAAGTGACAGAACAATGGATTTGGCCATCTTTTTCCCTTTTTTCGGTCATTTTCTCACATTTCGGGGGGGGGGGGGACACCAGACCCCAAGTTCCCCCCCCCTCGCTACGCCCTTGGGTCTTTGGCTTTCTTGTTCCATGACAATACGTTTATTTCATTTCTTCCCTGCCGTTCAATCCCTAATTGCACCCAATCCCTAATTGCACCCAATCCCTAATTGCACCCTCCATCGGTTCCAATCCTTACTGCCAGAAGGCACGGCTGAGAGGAAGATTCTTTGAGGTGTTGAGGGGGGCTCTTTCTTCTTTGCCTGTGGTAAAAACTGAGTGTCTCTTCTTTTGTTCACTGCGACCGGAGGACGGCCATGGCGCCAACATGAAAATAAGCCCAAAGATGCATGGAGGGGGGGAGGTTGAAAATTGGGAAGCAATGATATTGAAACCGAAATAAATTACACTCTATAAAGAATAGGTTCCAGAACCTAGAGGCTGAGGCCATTTGAGCCCCCCCCCCCCCGCCGCAATAAATTTTGTAAGGGGACTGAGCCTCCCCAGTAATTATACTGAAAAAAACCATTGTGCAATGCATTCTCCCTCTCCTTTGTACACGCTTGAGTCCCGTATATGCGGGAGGACCAATAACTTTTAGCCCCCCCCCCCCAATGTATTTTTGAAAAATATTGGGGAAAAAAGCACATTCTAAATGCCCATTCATAACAGATCTTGAGGACCGATGCCGAAACATTTTTCAAGCCCCTTTACAACAAAATTTGACTTGGGGGGGGGGGGGGTAGAACATAGAATCAAATAAACAGCAAGTGAATTATAATATTGATTTTAAAAAAGGAAATGAAAAATAAATGATAATTTTTCAAAGGTCCAAGACCAACCCCTCGACTGGGCTTTATTGGTCCATTCGTTAAGTCACCACTACATTTTAACAATTAATACAAAATATTATCTTTATAACTAAGGGATTCCTGAACTATTTACGTTCGCAGCACTCAGGGGCGTAGCCAGAAATTTCGTTCGGGGGGGGGGGACCACTTTCATTTCGGGGGGAGGGGGGACCAAAGTGACAGAACAATGGATTTGGCTATCTTTTTCCTTTTTTTCGGTAATTTTCTCACATTTCGGGGGGGGGGGACCAGACCCCCCAAGTCCCCCCCGCCTCGCTACGCCCTTGGCAGCACTCATGGAAATTTTAAATGTTGCCCAACACCTCAGCCAACGTCTTCCTAAAGAGTGTAGTCAAAACCATAACCCTTGTTTTGTGGAACAGATTTGCACCCTCCACTAATATAATTTGACTGGCCCTTCGTTTTCGTAAGAATGCTCATTTAGGAAAGAAAATTAGAATTTTTTTTTTTGAATTTTTGAGTAGGAAAACTGAACATCCTAATCTAAATTGTGCACGTGTATCAATAAAAATTATACAGTTTGTACAATTTTTATTGATGAGGTGACTGAAAAGGCAGTGACAGCAACGCCAATGAGGTATGTGATATCCCCACCCCCTCGACGTTTTCTCCCCATCTGGTTGGGAATTTCGAAGATGAGAAACGAAACTAAAACTAATTCAATAAATAGTTATCAATTAGGTCATTGCAAAGATGGCCTACTACACATTATCGATGGGGGGGGGGGGAAGGGAGATAGCCTACAAGTTGGCTACAAGACTCATTCATTCATAAAAAAAATATCGCTCACAAATTGAAAAGAATTTCTTCAATTTAAAAAGTAAAAATTAATCTTCAATTACCTAATGAAGCAGGTTGGCCACCCCTTTATAAATAGTGAAATGCATGCACAATATCGGTATGTAAGTGCCGCAAAATGTATCTATTTAAAATTCAGTAAATCGTAAATAGTCAGTCCTTGGTATAACGTCACTCGGGGACCAAATAAAAATGACCGGAAGCTGCGATAACTTGATAACGAGTAATCCCATTTCACTAATTTTGTTGGCAAGGACTATAAAAGAGATGTTATAGGCATCCCCTATCCTGCATCAGGGCCTCAGGCTGAGGCCCTTTGGTGGATATAGTGAATTTTTCGTGTGGAAAAACAAAAAATGATAGGGGGTGGGGATCGTCCCCCCGCACTGGAGCCCTGTTAGTCTAATACCTTCTAAAGCAGCTTGCTCTAGAAGGTGTTGGTTAGTCCCACCGTTGAGCGGGGGGGGGGGGGCATGTTTATAGTGCAATGTATGTCTGATGATAATAGTTATGACTTTACAACGAGATCTTTTCAAGCCTCTCTCTCGGTCATCCGTTTATAAGATTTCAAATTGAAAATTAATTCAACAAAGGAAAAATTATAGGTTTTCTTTCCATGTTTAGCGAGAAAATTCTTTTTCTATGAACACATCAGGACCATAGCGTGCCTTTTCAGAGCCCCCAGGGCACACTTTTTCTGGGGCCCTTGGAAAGGATTATTATTATGTAAAATGTACATTATTTTGTGGCGCCCAATTAGGCATGTGGCCCTGGTGCAATGCCCCGGTGGCCCCAGCCTAGTTAGGGGGCCTGTATGACCATATAGTAGTTATTCCAGACAACCAGCTTTCGCGGGTAGATAGGACAAGGCAAATCGCTTTGGGACAAGGTCAAAGAAAAGCGTTGGGTCGCAATCAGGATTAACCTGATTGCCATTGAGGACAACAAAGCACGTACTTCTGACACGGGCATCAGAAAAGAGCAATCACTAATTTATTTTTTCTTAGCTGAGGATTGTTTACTGTCTCTGTAGATCGGCTGGCGACAGAAGTAGAAAATGCCATCAGTGAATCCTCTTGAATGCATTTCGGGCCTGTGACAGATACCCATTATGAGTTAAAAAAAGAAAAGAACAGTTTTCTCCTTTTTTTTTCAACAGAATACACCCCCCCCCACTTGTTAACTGGTTGACGGGTCTATATCGCTTCCTGTACGATCTCCTTCCTCATTGTTTGTACACCCCTCTGGAGGTAGCAATGTATTATATGATAGCAATAATGAGATGGATGTTGTAGTTTTCCTGTCAGTGGCGCTTTGACTATTTTTGTTCCACTGTAGAAATTTAGTAGCCTTTCTAGAATACCACTGCCCTGAAGCGAGGCGGAGCATACACAAACACACACATATATATAGGCGAATTCCGAACAAAGACGCACACGAATGGGCAGCCAGATGTATTGGAAATTTTTCCCTGAGGAAGCGTGAGAACTTTCTCGAAATTTTCAGTCATGGATACCGCCATCTAACTGAATCATGTGTTTATAGGTGTTTAAGTAACACACATCTATGTGTCCAAGTAACACACATCTATGTGTCCCTCCTTCAGGAAGTTAGCACAGTGTTACATTTTTATGTTGTCCAGATGTACTAACTATGAGAAAAAAACGAAGAATAAGACATCCGAAATCCAGTTGTTTTTTAATACAAGTGTCATCGTTGAGTATTCATGTTACAAATTTTTCAAGTCAACGCTGATCGATCGTTGCATCCTTACTCATCCTTCATGATGAAGGAATCATCATCAAAGCCCAATTTGCAGCAGAGCAACAATAATCTTGGTAAGTACAACCTCATTAGCAGTTTCTCTAATTTTTTGGGAATTTTGCGATTGCATAAAATGTTTATACAGATATTCTTGAGGCCAAAAGCTTTTACGACAAACATTGTTTGGAACAAGATTAGATTTCTTTAGCAAAGTACAGTAGAACCTCGATTATCCAAGGGTGGATTATCCGGAGTTCAGAAATTACAAAACTACGAAAGGTGAAAGAAAACCGACCATGAAATTATTGATCAGACAACACAAGAGATTTGGTAATAATATTCGGTGATAGTGATTAGAAGAATTGGAACAAAGATTGTATTGAAGTTATGATCAGTTGGATCAGAGTATCCCTATAATGGGCAATATCGCCCCTTGGGGGCATGGAAAGGTCCGGGGGGGGGGGGGGATTGAGAAAAAACAAATCTGAAGAGGAGGATGATGAAACAAAAAGTTTGGAAAACTGCGAGTTGGATTATTCAAATTTGTTTTGCTTAAACAGTGGTC